>NC_056483.1:16901174-17187013 GCF_008729295.1 Plectropomus leopardus
TCCGGTGCATCCACACATGGCGACACTGGTGGGGAATTCAGCCCAGGAGGTGATGGACGCCATTGAAGAGAAGGGAGATGACGAGATACCGGAATGGGAGCTGGATGAGCTGCTGGCTTGGACCAACACTCTCAACTTTGAGCAGTAAGATTTTCTGCTCACTCAACAGTTGACAGGGAAAGTTTGGGACTTTGTGATGCTTGATGTTGAACTCACAAGTACGTATTTTAATATTTTGCTTTTGCCTGTGCAGCTATATGCACGAGTGGCAAACCTTAGCCCGCAGTCACTCCTCTGAGCCAAGGAAAGGTGATTATTATTATTTATTTATTGTTTACAGAAGTCTCTTTTCATGATTTGTAGTGATAGCTGCTTATTTGTACAGGAATGACTGTCGTTTATTTAACGCCTTACAGAATATGCTGTGCTGCCATCTGCTGTTCTAGTTTAGGACTAGCAAGGCACAGCGAGTCTGCTGACACTGAGCTGCTCTCATTTTATGATGCTCTCATTTTATTCAGTCTTCTGTCCCTTTGACCTTTGTTTTTTTTCTCTTGTCCTCTTCTTCCTCTTACAGATGTTCCTTCATGTCCGCCCAGGTCAGACAGTTAAAAGTTTATTCAGGTAAAACAGAATAAACAAATCTAAGATAAAACCATCCCTGCGCCAGTGTGCTAATTTGAAGCTATGCGGGTTTTAAGCTTTTCTAAAGTCATACTTTATCTGCATAATGGGAGGAACATGAATGTATCTAGGAGACTGGACACACTGGACACACATTATCTCTGGAATCAATTTATTACCAATGCAGTAATAACTGTCAAATGATTAAGTATAATCAGTGTGATTATCTTATGGTGATGTGTGTTATTACGGTAGTAGTAGCATATTTTTAGATGAATAATTTCTATGAGTCATTAGAATGAGTGTTTGAACTTCTGTGACCTGAAATCCACAGATCTCTTATTGACTCTGTGACACGAACCAGATCAAACTGATTCTGACTGGAGACGCCTGGCTGCGTCCACACAGTGGATTCATGTTTCCAACAGTTCCTCAGAGGACCCCAGGGTGTCATTTGAATGTTTTGCTCAGTCAATTATACAAATTCATACAATTTTCATACAATCGTGTGCAAAACGAGTCCTCAAAAAGTATGTGCTCTTTAATGCCTTACATAATTTAGTTGTGCATAGTGGTTCAGCTACTGCAGCTTACTGTGAGGACAAATTGGACATTTGCATGCAAACCAGGTTTTAGACATCTATTATAACATATACTGTATGTTTGCAGAATTAATAACTTCTATGCAGTTTGCAGACAAAGGTGTTACATCTAAAGTGAAACAATAACTATCTGGATCAATGGAAGACACTTCAGTTTGAATCTGAAGCATCAATTTCACTTTGTTTTGATAATGAGAGAAACAGATCAGTTAAATGATACCCTGGGATTAATCCAACCACTGTAAAAAGGAAAAAAACAAAAAAAACAATGAACACTAACAACAGAAGAGAGTCAACCAGTCCCACAAACTCTGTCTTAATAACAATGGCTTCTTTTTAAGGCTGTATCATGTGTGTTTTTTACATGAGAGGCCTCTATCGAGGTTTGTAAATGAAGCTTTGAAAGTCTGTCAACCTAGCCTACTCAATGATGTCATCACCATCAACAATATCATCTGTTTGAATGAAGGGATTTTTCTGATTAAATGAGCTGAATTTCTTTAATTTATTTATTCATTCATTTTTAATTAAATCAACTTCCCGTAATGAATAAATGTAATTTATGCTGAAGAAATTATATGGCTAAAGTTTGGGCCAAAATAAAATATAAATTGCACAATCCATATGGTGCCAAAATACATTTTGGTTACGATCAAGCTTGTTAATCATTAGACGTTATTGTAATCCTTATCTGCTCTTGTTGTTGGAATTACGGTTGTTGTGAGGTGGAAATCAGTAAACCTGAGCATCTAAGCAGATCAAACTGATGTGACCTCAGATATTGGCTCTACCAAGAGATTTGGCTTCGGGTGAGATTTGAATCTTTTGCATCGCTGTTACCCAAATCTGTCAGGCAAATGTATGATAATTTTACTGCATTTAAGCTGCTATTGACTTGACTCTTCTCACACCTGCACAGGTACAGTAAGTGGATAGACTGTTGAACTGGGCTATTGCACTTTACTTTCTCTTTATATTTTCCTAAAAGATTATCTCCACTCTCTCATCTCCCTCCTCTCTCTCCTTTACAGAATCAGCAGAAACCCGGCAGCACTGAACCACAGCAGCTGAAATGGAAAACGTGAAGACTGGAGATGCAGATGATTGGATCAAGTCTCTTATTGAAGAGTCTCACAAGGCCAAAGAGTACTCTTACTCTCCTTACAGCCAGCTCCGAGTGGGATCAGCCCTGCTAACGGAGGACGGAAAGATCTTCTCAGGTAAAACACGATCAATGCTCATATTTAAAATACTCTGAGTGTGGCAGTGGCATATACTGTAGGTGTGCATTTATCATGTTTAACCCTTTCAAACTTTAGCAAAGTGGCTTGATTTCTTTCAAAAACATGGAAGTCAGGCAAAGTGCAATAAGAGAAGAAATGACCCCAAAAATTGCAATAAATTTGTAAAAATGTACAGGAAAACCACTTGAAAATTTGTAAAATGAATAAATATAAAAGTAAGTAAATAAATAAATAAAAATAGTTTCCCCTAGATTTTTCCTTTTTTTCACCAGACATTTTTCCCTAGTTTTTTGAAAATAATTTTGTAAATCTACGTATTTTTTGCAATTTGTCAAACCTTTCACACCAAGTTGCTCATTGTCTTTTTTTCCCCATATTTTGGAGAGAAATCGCACTAATTGGCTCTGAGTTCAAAGGTTTAAATACTGTAATAGGCCTGTGAAAGCAGCACCAGAAAAAGAAATGCCACTCCAGGTCTTTAAAGGGTTATTAAACACTTTTTTTTCACATATTTTGTTGACTTTGTGGATTCTGGTGAAAAAAACAACAACAAAAGCAAAAACACAGTCTGTTAAAAAAGAAAAACTGCAAGTAATCTGCAGTCTTATACAGTAAAAACAAAGCATTTCTTTGTTTTTTGGCAGGTTGCAATGTTGAAAACGCATGCTTTTACCTGGGTCTGTGTGCAGAGAGGACTGCCATAAACAAGGCTGTTTCTGAAGGGTACAAGACATTTAAGGCCATCGCTGTTTCCAGGTATTATATAAATGCTAAATGCGTTTTTGTTATAGCTTTTAAGTGGACATGTTGAGATTGAAAAAAGATTGTTTTTTTATGATGAGATTTACAATTGTCTGATTTGAATTTAAATTTCACAAGGATAGCTGCGATATAACAGCCTATATGTGAAATTTGTTGCTAAGAGAGAGATCATCTCTATCTGCAGTGACCTGGAGGACCGGGTGATCCCGCCCTGTGGTGCCTGCCGACAGGTCATAAGAGAGGTAATGCAGCTAGAAAGATTATGCAGCATTTTTATACAACAGATATATTCTTTTATAGCAGAAATAGAAGCCCTTATTAAAAAGGCCTTTACATGACAACTTACATTTGCTTCAAACTTTGTATCTCTCTCCTCTCAGTTTGGTGATATGCCCGTTTTCATGACCAAGGTGGATGGATCCTACACCATGATGACAATGGAGGAGCTGCTTCCACTGTCATGGGGTGCTGAGTACCTGAAGAAATTGGAGATGGACCTTCCAAAAACATTGTAACATTTATTAGATGTTATCATGTATGAAGTGATGAGCCCTGTTCAGTTTTGAGTGACACAGCTTTAAATGCACGTGTACAGTACATGAACAGAAAAAAAATTGAAAATGCAAAAACCTGATGGCTACATTTTACATTTTGTTTTCAATAAAGACTTGCATCTTTAAAAGACTTTTGTATTTTTAATAAGAAAATTACAACAACAACATACGTCATCCCCCTAGGAGTGTGATATATGTCGAATGCCTGCAGGCAAATGGAGTATGTGATGGAAATCATAAATTAACGCACTCTAGTAAAACATACACTGACTTGCCAATGATGAGACATGTCAAGCAGGGAGATAATTTATACCAGAAATCAACTATACTTTGTTTTTTTATCATTATCACCATTTATTCAGTTATTTTCTACATTATTAAAACTGCTAAATGATGTCAACTCTCAGCACTTGCCTACATTCTGTTGCTGGCTGAAGTATTTACAGCTGTGTATTATAACAACACAGTACAAACGTACATTAGAAGTACACAATGTTGCGTGCAGCCCCCTAACGTAGACTGAAAAAAATATTTATTGTACAGTTTAAGAAAATGCATTTGGAAAAGAGGGGGCACCCGGATTTGAACCGGGGACCTCTTGATCTGCAGTCAAATGCTCTACCACTGAGCTATACCCCCTTACATCAACTACACTGCATCACACATATTTTACCATTGACCATAAACGGTATTTTAGTTACTGAAGGATTACAACATGTTGGAAACTGTTATATATTTAAAAGTAATGAAAACAAACCTACTAAGCACATAATATGCGGATTCATGGTACAACGGTTTCTTCAAAACCGTAAATTGGACACAGCGCCGCTCTGTACCGGATATGTCGTCATGAAAACCCGTCTAAACCGGATGTTGAAGTGTGTGCAAAAGAAAGTGGAAGAAACGGAATCATCATGGTATGGCTACAGTCTTGTCTCTCGTAATATATTCTATGAAAACTAAACGAAATTGATTATCATGGAGATATTTTCTTTTTTACTCATATGTATTTCACCAGCTTTCAGCTTTGTCATCTGTAGTTTAACCTCCTGAAATCCAGCAGTTGTGAATTTGATTAGTCACTCAAGCTAATGCTAGTTAGCTCTTAGCTATGAGGCTCCTAACCTAGCTAAAGATGCATTTAGCTTTCGGTGTTTTTAAGTAAGTTTTGCTAACTCGCTATTACCGGTTGTAAAGTGTAAATGAGTGTTGTTATTGTTTGTTACAGAATACTCGAGGACTTCGCTCTCAGTTGAAAGACAACGTCCCTGTCGCGGGATTATGTCCTCAGGGGGCTTACGGAGTGCAGGACACTCTGCGTAGCGGGTGAGACACTGACAGAAATATGATCGATCAGGTGTAACCTCATGCTTTATCGATAAACCTTCTCCTCCTGTGCTCCTGCAGACATACAGCTGTGTCTCCGGGCAAAAGATGCGTGTTTTAGCTATATTTGTGTCGCTATATAGACATAGGTACTTGTCACAACGTGAATTATCATTATTTTTTTAAAAATATTAACCCTTTTGCCTTATATTTGAGTCTTTATTCGCCTGATTTTAACAATTATAAAATAATACTATTGCCTCACTTGTGGGCAGTGTGTAACCTAAAGGGATAGTTCGGATATTTTGAAGTGGGGTTGTATGAGACACTTACACATAGTTATCGTATTACCTACAGTAGATATGAAAACACTTTTCAGTGGAGCACTAAATCCAGACTCTACTGCTGCTTCTCCTTTTTAACTGGCTAGCTAACTGATAAAAAGTGGTCGCTTTTAGTGTGAGTGTTTATATTGTATATTGTATTGTGTTGTACATATAAAAAGAGGATATCTATTTATATTGTAATGGGTTTTATTTAAAAAAAAACTGGGACTGTTGTTCGTATCATAGCGGGTTGTGTATAAAATTTGGTAAGAAAGTTTTTTGTAGAAAGGAATAAAAAAGGGTGTACTTCTTCCTACTCCTTTTCGAACATGTGATGTTTAGGTTTAAGTGGTTTTAGTCTTTGTTGAGATTAACGTGATCTTAAATTACCGTTTTACCAATGATTGAATCTTGATGACGAACATGGAAAAAAAAAAACACACAAATAAAAGCAAGCACACCTTACAGCAAGACGGTAATTTAAGATCGCTGTACACAGGAGCTGCTTGTCTACTGTTGCTTCAATCAGCAAATATGTTTGTGTTATTGTGTGATTTTGGTGTTTTAAAAGGGTTACTCTGGATTCACCAAAGTCGTACAATAGCAAAGATTGAGAGTCTCAGACTTCACTCAGAGTCTCCCTTTAAGCTGCCTGGATATCCATCACACCTGCAGTGGTAATCTAGTCTGCTTTAGAGCAAGACCAATGAATCGTTGAGGCTGATGTTAGTTTATCACAGATATAAACGTACATGTTGACCATTAAGTCAGAAAAAAATTCCCAAGACAAAAAACATAAAAATATGTTTGAGATCATTGAAAAACAGCATCACATTGTTTGTCAACTAAGGAGTTTATAAATAAACTTTAAACTTTTAATAATTTTATTTTTTTTTTTAAATAATAACTTAAAAATATTCTGCTTGTCATGTGACTGGATATTAACATCTTTGTCAATTATCTGCTTCAAAAACTCATTCAGGCTATGCGATATGGTAAATTGACATATATGCTGTTTTGCTGTGTTTGAAGTTCTTATTAACCTGTGTAACATTCAAATAACATGTGCAGAACATATTTTTATGAATACAGTTGATTAGCTTTGTGTGACAGCTTTCTCTTGTCAGGAAGAGCTGCTGTAATAGTTTTGCATTTGTGGTCATAACTTTTTATGATCACACCTTCTTGAAACCAAATTACAGGCACACAGTACTGATCCTTCACTTGCTTGTCGAATGTCTTCTTTTGCCACACAGCTTCACCAGCGTAAAGAACGAGCTCATGCCAAGCCACCCGCTGGAGCTGTCGGAGAAAAATGTGAGTAAAAAAAAATAAATGAGTCTTTTAAAAAATGAACTATAACTGTTTTGACTTATCATAGAGGGAGATTCGCAGGAGGAACTTAGAACTTGTCTCAATGAGCCAGGCAAAGCGGACTGAAAACATGCATCTGTGTAACTTTTTTATTGTAACATATTCGTAAGGATTCAACATTCATATTCATTTCTAACAGGAAAAAGGCCTTTTATATCAGGGGAACTTAAATAGAAAATATTTTGTGTGTGTTAAAAATAAAATAACCTTTACATTCATGTTGACTGTGTTAACTATTAACTCCACAACAGGTAGCCCTGTTTTATACGTCAGAGGCAGATCAGTAGCCCGGCGTCCACTTAACCGGATTTAATCTGAGCCAAAAAATGAACAAGTGAGAGTTTAATGGTGAATATCAACGTTTTTGTTTTTTTGCTGTGCAGTTCCAGCTGAACCAGGACAAGATGAACTTCTCCACGCTCAGAAACATCCAGGGTCTTCATGCTCCGCTCAAACTGCAGATGGAGTACAGGGCAGCTAGACAGGTAACACACACGATGTGTATTGTGGACACTTAACAGAATCTCCCAGTAATCCCAGTAAAACCTCCCTACTTCTGCTGCCCTCTTCCTTTGACTCCAATTCCTGTTTGATAGTTTTTACGACATTTTTCTCACTCCATAACTGTTGACGTGTGTCCCTCCTCCTTCCAGATCCAGCGTCTGCCGTTCTTACCCAGTTCAAACCTGGCTCTGGACACACTGCGAGGCAGCGACGAGTCCATCGGCTTTGAGGACATCCTCAGTGGTGAGAGCCTCGCCCCCTTTACCCAGACATCCACACAACTGTCCGGTTTGATACCTAATAACCATCGCACTGTGTTTGTGTCCTCTAGATCCAGCCCAGAGTGAAGTGATGGGCGAGCCGCACATGATGGTGGAATACAAACTGGGACTGTTGTGAAAGAAGACGGACACACACACAATACACAGCTGAACTCATAATTTAGGTTTATTATTTGTCTGCATACATTTGTTTTTTTTCGCCTCAAAAACCAAAATCACCAACTTGAGGTTCTGCAGAATTGAGTCGCTCATGTTTTGGGAGGAGAAAGGGGCGGATGGGTTGTGGGTGTGGGGGGTTATCCTGTAAAATTCAGATCTGCTTTTGTATGGTTCCAATCCGATTGGTATTTCTAATAAAACTCATAACCTTCCTCATAATGTGGGCTCATCGACAATTTATTTTAGGGATGTTGTTGAGTAACTAACTGCTATTTGGTCTATGTATTTTTTTATTTTTTAGTGAACGATCAAAAAGCATGTATGTAAGATAATACAGTTTTAAAATGCAAGCAAAGACTGAAAAGACAGAAAAGGAAATATACATATATATGCAATCAGTGAAGTAAACAGTAAGTGGTCAGTTGGGAATTGAGGCACTTAGATTTTCATAAAGATAAAGGGTTCTTTGAATTTTACAATATTAAACATATAGAATGATTGATCATTTATTTCCGTGCATGTATACAGTAGGAGATTAAACTGGTCAATTTTCAGAAACAATGAATGAAGCACAGAAAGAAAAATAAATACTGATGAAATTAGCCTGATTTTGGTAATTCTGACAGAACATTTATACCTTTTGTAAGGTTTGGCAAAATTTGCCACTGGTTATTGTATAAAGTAAACCTTACTGAATTATGTTTCCCTGCTCATTTACACGTTCAGCCATTACAGAGGACTCTAAAGGTAGAATCATTTTTTTGACCTAAAATAGACAGAAAATTGTCAACAAAAATGAGTTTTTACGGAAAATGAATTTGGCCGGGTAAGTTAGTCTGAGCGTCTCGGTAGTTAACCTCTTCATAGTTAGATGTGTGCACTCCAAATTCAGTCCGCCTCTGTTTGTAAATAACAATGGATGGAATTTGTGATTCTTCAGGTGAGATGGTTTCTGTCAGGATGCACGTGCAGAGAACTGATCTGAAGCATTTAAGAAGAAAACAAACCTCGGAAATGCACCAGGGGTGAAACGCATTACTTGTGCCACCAATTTCCAAATTTTAGCTTAAAATTAATCATAGATTCAAAAAATAAATAAAAATCTCACATTCTGAGAAATCAACATTGTTGACACTCAAAGCTCAAACCTGACATGGTTAAACTAAGTGTGTAAGTGATAATTGGGAATACACAAAAAAAAATTAATAAAAATCATTAAGTTTACTTGCTCTTCAGTATATTTTATCTTAAGTGAAAATGGAGTTAAGTTTTATGTCATTATGGGTAAAATTAGAATTAGCATTACTGTAGCTTGGCATTAAAAATAAATAATAAGAGAGACAAAAAGGGTCAAAACAAGCACACTGAGACAAAAAAAGACAAAAGAGACAAAACCACAAAAAGATGTATAACGACTACAGAGGAACGCAAACAACAGCAACAAAAAGAGGCAAAACCTCCAAATCTGTGAGTCTGTCTCGTGTGGTGGGGCCTTTTACATTTCTGCACCCAGGGGCCCATTGTTTGACAATCGCCCCCTTGATTGCACCACCCGTCCAGCACGCTGAGTATCCCAAATCAAACACACCCACGTGAAGCAACAGATGCATGCTGGGTACAGGTAAAGCCTGGATGCTGAAACATGGTGGACCCTGTGACAGTCACAGCTGTGACTGCGGGACCGCTTTTCAGCCCAAAACCTGTAGAATTTGAGGAGTACACTGGGACAGAGGCGCTAACTGGACTGGTTATAGTGGAACACAGAGAGCAAGTAGTCTGGTTACTGGTTTTGCAGTGAGAATGGTCGAGCAGAGGAGCTGAACTTGCAGCAGATTGTGGAGGACTCAGACTTCACTCAGGTGAGTAAAACAACAGCACACTTCTTCAGTGCACGCTGCTGGGTTTGCAAAAAAAAAAAACTACTCTCCGTGCTGTAAAGCGTGTGTTTGTGGGCTGTTGCTGCTGTGGAGTTTATGTTGTGTTTGCATCTTTGTTGGCTGCTTTGGAGATGTTCAATCTGCAGCCAAAGTTAGAGCTTAACCCTTCGAAACCCGGAGCGACATCACTTTTCATGTGCTGCTCTCAGACGCCTTTCACAAGCAAATTGGTGCGATTTTTTTTAAGGCAGTAAGCAGCTTGGTGAGATATTTTCTACTTTTTGAAAGAAATTAGTTGATTTGGAGTATTATTTAAAAAAAAAAAAAGCTAAAATGTCTCGGGATAAAAGAAAACAAAAGGCAAGGGAAAACTATATTCATTATAAAACCATACTTAAAAAATATTAAAGCATTATTTTTAAATTTTTAACACATTTTCAGGTAATTTCTCAGTTTTTTTTTTACTAATTATTTTATATTCGGTAATAATCTTTTTACTAAATTCTTGCGAATTCTGGGGTCATTTCTTCTTTCATTCCATTTCCTCTCATATTTTTAAAAGAAATCAAGCCATGTTGCTCAAGTTTCATGGGGTTAATTCATTTATGTGGCCTTTTGTTCATTGTTTGTGTTGTTAGTATTAATTGTCTGAGTTTTATCTGATTAATTCTTGTGATGCTATAGTGAGAACGAGAGTTGTGTATATGTAGGCATATGTAATAACCAGTTGAATGCACAGGCTGCATTAAGCCTATATTAAGGAATTTATTGGTGGTTTGGGCATAAGGCTATGCTGTGGGGGTCTTGTTGGTTTATATTGCTGAAATGTTAATGCACTGTATTTTGTAATTTAGCCTGAAGGTGCGCTTCAACGTACCCAGAGTACATTTTTACGGTCCTACTTTTTCTTAAATCTGCTTTCACTATTACTCAAGTAGTTTTACTTTTACTTGACCAAATATTTTGTTAGTAGTCTTAACATCCCCCTATATATGACAATGAAGTATGACTTGTCTCCCTCGATGCTGTTCGAGTAACATTATGTGTGAGAGCTAGTGGTGATATGTCTTTATTTTTCAATAAATCAAAGTTGACTTGCTTATGATACAAAACAATGAAGCTAAAGTAGTCAAAAGGCTAGTCAAGGTCGGCGGTGAGGGAGGGGAGAGAAGAAACGTAGAGGTTCTGTAACTCACTGTAGCAATCAATTGAAATCTCACCGCCTTCGGACCAACCGAGAGAGATGAAAGTGTGGTCACTTATTTATAATAGTACCTCCGATAATGTGTCTAAATGATGGTGTATCGACAGACATGTAGTTGCCCATAAACGAATATGGATTGTATATACATCGCTGAACAATATCAGTGGCAATACATCCCAATTTAGTGCTGTTTATAATCCCGTATTTCCTAAATAACATGAAACATCCTGGGCTGCACAGCATGCTGGGAAAATATGCTGGGTCACGTGGAAGTAGTTATGTTTAAACAACGCATATATACTGAAAAGCAGCAAGAATTTACATTTATATGAACTTTAAGCGAGTATTATATTTTCTAGACTACCGTCTAATTGCAAAAATACGATGATCCGGCTTTATTTGACGATAAAATGTCGTTTGGGACTGAATATCAAAGATGATTAAAGTGTCAAGAGAGAAATCGGTCTGCGGACAATTCACAAAGATCGTAAACTAAAGCGAGGATAACTGTTGTCAGGTTTCAACAGCTAATCATAATAGACAGCAGGTTTATACTGGGTTTGTCCAATCTACTGGACGTCTGTTAGTTGCATTTAATAAGCCATGAAGCATTAGCAGGCAGCTGCATGACGCATGCGCATGGGAACGACTTTGAAACCGGAACATGTTTTGCCAAGTGCTGTAAACTTTTAACTGCCGAGCAGTATTTTGAAGCTATATTTTACAGGTTATGTTTTTTTATTATTATTCAGGCACTTTTAGCTGCTATTTTGTTTACCGTTTTCTATTACTCTCGCACAGTTTCTGTCTCACTGAACGTGGATATGTGTTTATATGTTTTAGTTTTGAATTTGGGGTCAAATGTACTCTTATGGACAATACTTTTGTTTTATTAGTTAGATTTGACATAACACACACTTTTCATATTCAGTGAAGCTATTTACAGAATTATTCAAAACAGAATCACTTAATTAGACTGCTTTAATTATGAAAGTTTTCCCAAAAATATCACCAGAAATGATATTGACCCTTTTCCCCCTCCAGATTTAATGTCCCACATTTCAACATTTAAAAACAAAATGAAGAGGATAAAATAATACATCAAAAGACATGTAAATGACAGCATTTACTTGGCTACAGTGTATAAGTTCATAGTGGGAATAAAAGGTAGCCTAATGAAAGACAGTGTAAGTGTGTGCACTGCACGCACATAGGCGTAGATATAGGCTACAATAAACTAGTATTTTTGATATATTTTCTCAATTTTTATACTGCAGTGACAAAACCTTAAACATTCAGATACCACAGATGTCTACCATCCCTATCTGCGATCCAATCCATCCATGTTTTTCTCAAACCCACTGACTGCATCTTCCATTACTTAATGTGTTGCTTCACTGGTTTTAATGATGAACCAGTAGTGGATCCATTTCATGCAAAACTGTTTGCTGATGCAAGTCTGATGCAGCGTGTCTTTAAGGAAGCTTCAAACCCTGTGATATGATTTGTTTTGGGGAATATATGTGAAACTTCCCCAATGATTAAAAATTCATATAACATGCTCCCTTAGGGAAATGCTGATTCAGTATTTGCCGACATAAACAACTCACACTTTAAAGCTACTTTGATCACATCAGGAAACAGCCTGCAGATGCACCATAGCCAACAGAGATTATAATGTGGTTTGTGTAAGGAGCTCCTACAGCAGTGTTCTTTATAGGCTCTGTGTTTGTTGTGTTGTGTGATAATGTGATAGTTGAAAGTAAGGAGCTTGACCTAATAATGGTAAAACACAACAGTTTTTAATCTGGGGACTCAGATCAGTTTTATACTTAAAGTGCATCTGTTTTAATGCACACCATTATTACTGAATTTAACATCCACATGCACACTCTTGACATTTCTGAGTTGAATCATTTTAACAAGAGCAATGAAACGGTTGTGATTTTGATAAGCAAAGCATTCAAGGGCAACTTGATTTAGTGTATGTCCACAAAGTATAAAAGAATAGTCCTAAGCAAAGCAGCAGAGGTCCAGATATCCTGACTTTTAGTCCTTGACATGAGTTATTCCAACTCTACCTCTGTAAATGGTTAGAGGACTAAAAGTAGGAATGACATAACATCAGATTTATCCCGTTCTAGTACAAGTCAACAAGATAACAAAGATTCTGTTATGTCCAGAAAACTATATTATTAATTATTTTTAATATTATATATAAAATGATGTTACAGGAAGAAAAAAGACAAAAAATATTTCAAAAATATTTCATTATTATAATGTAAAATATTCTAGCACTTTCTTTAGGTCAATTTCCCTTTTTTTTTTGTTTTTTATTTTTAGGGGGGGCTTATTTTTGGGTAATTTTCTATAAACTTTTCTCCAATTTCTTGCTCATTTTTGGACCGTTTCTTGTTAAATGTCTCGTCGCCCTCTTGCCATGTTTTTGAATGAAATCAAGCCATTTTTCTCAAATTTAATTCATTTGTCATTCATAAGTCATTTGAGCTCATTCCCTCCAGTTTGTAACATAGACTCTCTGTTAAAATGCTGTAGTATCCAAGCCCCAAGCAAAATAAACATGGTGACATCATTTTGACATCATCAGAGTTATTTTTATAGCGCCACAGAAAACATCATACTGCTCCTGTTTTTCACAGGCTGAGCAGGAGTCATTGTTTGGAGTAAACTGGTCTTCATGTGGGGAAAAAATGGTGGATTAAATCTTAAACAGCAAGAAATGACTATAGACAATATAGAGATGTAACCACAGATCATGAAATACCAAAATTCCAGTCTTTGACCACAAGATGGCAGTATTAATCCACACTCAGCTGCTCACATTGGCTCCCAGTTCATTGTTAACCCACATTTCTGATCCAGCAACATGAGTTAAACGGGCCGTGTGTTTGTAGAAGCTCAGCTCTGGACATTTTCCCTCCGTGCCTAAGGGGACTCAGCTGAGAGCCTGGTGTCACTTTTCATACCCGGCTGGACTTACCCCGAGGCTGTTAGAGACTCATGATGCTGTCTTTGACAACAAATAACACTCCCTGTGGGTCAGCTCAGGGCAGCCGCTCACTATGAAACATACTGTAATACACTCAATCTATTTGCGCCGGCATTACCAATCCCCACTGAGTTGTCAAGTAGTACTGCAAGTACTGTAATGGAGCAAATCCTGATCATATGGCATGCGAATGCCTGAAAGTACACTTGCATATAACAGCACATTGGTCCAGTGATTTATACCGAAAGGAAATAAAAATACGTACATTATAACTTTTAAAAATAGAAGTCGTTAAGCTGAGAAGTCATTAACATCAGGATGTTTAACAACCTGTCAGTGGCGTACATTAATGAGTACAGCTTACAGACTTCTACTGAGTAATTAGAAGTAGTTTGGCGCTTGTGGGCGAGGTTTGAAATGAGAGAAGTCATCTGAGGTGATTCTGCTGAATGACTCATATTGTTTGGTTCTTATGAAACATATGAAGACATTAAAGTAATGGATGAGTGTTTAAGTAATTGTGATCAAGAGGCAGTTGTTAATCCAAAGATCTTTACCGCCTACTCATCTACGCCTACAGGATATATATGTGCACAGTAAATATCCTCACAGGGACCATTAAAGAGCCGTTTTACCTTCATTACTCTGGTTACTACGTAAATATTGAACACTAACTGTACTTCTTGAACAAAAAAAATCTTTAAAACACAGTCTGTTTAGCTGACATGGTAATATATGTTTGAGGGTATCTTTTTGTCTTGATTGTTTTGCGTCTTTCTTTGGTCGTTTTATGTCTCTTTGTGGTCATTTTCTTTGTCTTTTGTGGTTGTTTTGAGTCTCTTTGAGGGAATTTTATTGTCTTTTTTGTTGGTTTTGTGTTGCTTTGTTTTTGTTTATCCTCTTTCTGTAGTTATTTTGTCTCTTTGTGGTGGATTTTACTCTCCTCCTGGTCAGTACAGGATAATTCGAGTGCAGTGACAGTTGAAGGTGAGGGAGAGGGAACCCCACTTTACGCTGTGGGCCCCTGAACTTGTGTATGGTGGGCCTGTTCAGAAATCCTTCTGTTGACATGCTTTCTTCAAACCATTTTGGCCATAATTTTTTTGCTTACATTTTTTTGGTGATATTTAATGGAAGTATTTTGGGCGATTTATTATTATTATTAATATTATTTCATTTCTGGTCATTTTTTGAAGAAAAAAAAACACGGAAAATGACTTTTCCGTGTTTTTCATGACCGTACAAACCTTGGTATTCACCAACTAACTTGTAGGTCCCATAGTGGACACTGATCACTCTGAGTATATTTTTATGAGCATCCTTCTCATCCTGTCACACATCGCCCCTGCTGTGAAAATGAAGAGCAGAAGTTAAGACATAGTTATGATGAAGTTATGGAGATATATTTATTGGAGAGATTTCGATTGAAACGCATTGTTCCGAGGGTAAAAATAAACCTTGTTTTGGTGTTTGGAGGCTATCTTTTGTTGAGAGATTTCCCACACACTGCCACTCTGATTTAGCTATTGTTCCAGGGGCACTGTTCACTGAGCTGTGGTGCTATTTTTAAATCCCAGTTAGTAAACCAACACACTCTCAGCTTGACTTTCGTTTCACATCTCAGCTTTGGTGGCCTTTTTTTCCTCGAACACTCGTCAAACAATGCCTTCTAACCCAAAGCAAACTCTTCCACCTCTTTCCAGCTTCAGCTGACACATTACATGTAGTTTAATTTCCACCCCAGACTCAGGTCCTTGCCATCATGAGTGAGTGCGCATGCTAGCAGACACCGTGAGGATGTCACGCATTAGGCGGGACACCGACTTGTCTCGCTGAAGTGCTCCTTCTCCTCTAGCTGTGTGGTAATTGCTCCACAAATCACAATGACTGCCGGAGGAAGTGGAGAGACAGCGGGCCTCACCGACACTCACCATTTGGAGCTGGGTTGCCATGGCCACAGATGCTCTTCAGCTTCCTGGGAATAAGATTAGTCTTAATTAATGCTAACGATCAGCCGACACGCATGCATTTCACTCGATACAGCCACGCGAACGCACACACATTCTTTTTCTCCCTAACAGTTCATCTATACCCTCCTTTATAATTAAAATATACTTCCAATGCAGAAAAAAAATCATTTACATCTATAGGAAATAGTCATCATCCTCTTTTTTTAAATTTACAACGACATGCCAGTTCAGTCCAGTGTAACAAACAACAATCAAATGTTTTTTCCAACTGTCTTGTTTCACAAAGACTTGAACTCACACTCTGTACCCTACTTTAAATAGCTGTTGATTGGAGCTGTTGCACCAGAATGGCTGCGTTCCTGCGGAGCCTCAGTGGGTGGTAGATGCTATTCTCCACGCTGGCTCTCTCGGCCTCTTTATTGATGGCCTGCGCCTCAGCAGCACCCACTGACAGGAAAACTGGAGGCTTTTTTCCTCCTCTTGTAGGCAATTTGATCATATAAAAAGCTGCTTGAGTTGACTATTTCCAACGCCTGAAATCGAAGTGTCAATAAGCAGAAAAACAAAGGTCACAGTGCAAAATGCTTGGTAATGAGAATGTTGTTTCGAGGCATATACAATATGCGCGGTCAACATGGACAACTTCCTGCCTTCCTTTCGTGGGATTTTGACTGATGGTGCGCAGCCTAACATCAATTTGTCATGGGTGGTAAACTCTCCCTCCTCTCTCTCTCCATCGCTCCCTCTTAGTGGGTGGTAGACGTCTCTCCATCAATCGCAGTGCAGTAACACAATTTGAACCTGCGTCCCACACCTTGTAAAGGACAGCCCCCCCTCCCTCCTTCTATCATCAAATGCCAGACACCCTCACAGCCTTGCTTTGGCTTCCACGCTGCTTCCGTCTGCTGCTTTGGCCACATCTCGCAGATGGATAAAATGTCATGCTATTCGTCTCTCACCTGCTCCTTCTTTTCTTGTCTTCTTTTCTTTCTTTCTCGTCAAATGTCAGTTCAAGTCAGAAAGGTCCTATCTTGTGCAGAGCGGGTCGAAAACGGATCGAGACCAACTCAAAACCAACAGAGGAAGTTTCTGACTACAATGGTGCCTAACGAAGTGACTAAAATATATTTGATTAAATAGAGTCGAGGGTTAGCTGACTGCCAAAGTAAGCTGGTGAGATAACTTCAGCTCAAGCTAAAATTAAACTTGCTAACAGGTAACTAAAGTTATCCAATAAATTTAGTGGGTTAAAAAGTACAATGTTTGCCTCCAAAATACTGTGGAAGTATGAAGCTCCAAGAAATGGAAATACTCAAGTAAAATATGGCAAACTTGTATGTAAATACAGTGCTGAAGTAAATGTACTTAGTTACACTGGTGGTATAAGCACCAAAGCTCCCATGCCATGCAAATGTCTAAACAGGGTATGATAAGTATAAGAAACCTGCCACTCAAAAGAGAGACATCGATCTAATCATTTAATTTTCACTGGTGGTTTTAAAAAAAAATGAAATTCAATTAGATGATTTTAATAAAATTCTTGAATGAAAAAAATAATGCTTGAAAGTCCTTGAATTTCATTTTGTAATGTCTGTATGAACCCTGTACAAAATTACCTCAATTAGCAGTGTTTCCCATTCCATTATATTGACCCCCCCCACCCCTTTGCATGGACAAAACATAAACTAAAGCCCATGTTTTGTGAGCCTCTAAAACCCGGCTCATCTTACATCGTTTCATAAAATCTTTCTTAAATATGACAGTTTCTCTGTCACATTATATAACATGCAAACCATTTTCAGTAGTGCTATAAAGTCTTGTTTATTCATCATGACAGATATTGCTCTGCTTCACTCGCTGACACTAGAAAACGAGGCACGTGAGCGTGTGCCACATGCAAAAGTGTCCTTTTAATAAAATATATACACAGACATTCATTCGGGGCAGCAGTAGTGCGATGACTGCGGTGCTTTTTTAAAGCACGCCGCCTGACTGTAAGCCTTCGTATAAAACACAGTGAGGAGATGAATAACCCAACATGAATCTCTGTGACACTGGAGGATGTTCCTATTCTTATCGAATGTTGTCTTTTTAATGAGATGGAGAAGGGAGCTGCTTTGCCTAATGTTATGTGCTGATCCATCTTTATCAAGCACGACATCGAGAGCCACGCCGGCATCCTCCACGACTGAACCACTGCCAATAAAACCAATCAGAGCGTGGAGAGACCCCCCTCCGGCAGCCGAAAGATGGTGGGAGGCGGAGAAAAGACAGGAGGGAGAAAGAGGGAGAGCAGAATCACAGAGAGAGGCATAGAGGGGAGGAGGAGGGGTGAAATGAGGGAGCGGAGGAGGAATAAAAAAGTCTTTAAGTCACACTCCATGATGCCTCTCAAGGACACAAGGAGATTTCCTCCGAGGCACAGCACTTGTTTGGAGAAACTTCTCACTTTATTCTCTTTACTACCCACCTCACATAAACGCAGCTCAGCAAATCACTATGAAGCACGATCAGTCGAACACGGAGGGGAGAAAAAAATTGCTGTTGCATACGTTAAAAACACCCGTCTTTGATATATTGCGTTTTGTCGGGAGCGTGTTCAGTTTTGAGGAAGTTTAATGGCTCACCCGGGGGCCTTTGTAGATTTTAATGTCTTAACATTTTAAAATTCAAGGCAACGTTATTTTGATCTGTATGGATTTTCTAAGGCAGATAAAGTCTTTGAACTCAACATTTTAATACCAAAGCCTTTTCTGTTTAAAATTTATTTAACTTAACTATCGTAAAAACAGCACGCTCTAAAATAAACCAAGTTATCTCAACCCTACCCTTCATATTTTGATGCTTGGGCGTAAGCCCCTGGTGTTATTATAAAGATGTCGGGGGTAGCCTTTTGGGTGGAATTTCAACACAGAAGGGGTTGGCGGTAAGTCATGTTAGTCAAATCAGTCACCAATAGGGCCAGTCACAGTTGTCTTTTGTCTTATAATAACTCAACATAGTTTTTTAGTTTAACATGCGACATGACCATTGGTCTCCTGGGTGAAAGTCTTGTGCTTTTTGGACCCATCTGCCTTTCATCCACCCTTGGGCTTTTGTTCTCTTCAATCCATCCATTGCTCTGAACATCTGATAATGACACAGATAGGTTTACGTTGGACATTGTTAAAAGCCCGGTGCATCTCATACAGATGCTAAAGGGTGCAGTTTGGGCAGTGTCCCCGGTGTTAATATAATGATGCAAAGGACACTGCCCTCAGTGTATTTTGACACCCTGGAAGTGAGACCAGGCTGCGTTTTATCAGTTATACCATATACACATAGATAAGAGGTTTTCAGAGTCTGACTCTGTGAACTGTGTTTCTGAAATTGTGGATTCCTGTGAGAGTTGACTATAGAACCAACATTTTTTAGATCGCAGCAGGAGATATACACCTGGCCCCCCTCCCTGGGCTCCCCTCTGCTATCTGTCCTCCTGACAGAGTCTGAAGGACAGAGAGCAGTCCCCAGACTTCACGGGGAAGTCTGTTTGCAAGGAAGAACTTTTATCACAGTCAGTACACAGTCCCACAACCTCCCTGCAGGATTTCACATTAACTTGGTTCACCTTATATGCATCTGCAGAACTGTTCGAATTCTTTCACAGGTCATTCAGTCACATATGTACAAGAAGAATAAGTTCATAAAAAATATTTACGGGAATATAATAGGGCTGTCAGTGTTAAGGCTTTAATCTCCATGTAATTAATGTTTTTTTTTTTTTTTTTTTAAATCCTGTTAATCGTGGGAGATCATAGACGACAGTTCTGTCTTTAAGAGGCCGTACTGGGCTGAGTTTAAAGCCAGTGGTGATACTGGTGTCATATGAAACTTAGGAAACCACTAAGTGACGCTCCAAAGTTAGCCTGGATGTATAAATGCCTAAATATGGTCTCCTTGCTGGACAGGAGCTTCTTGATAAAAGGATTTTCCTTTCAGAACTGTCACTGTTTTAGCTTTTATTGCCTTTTTCTTTTGCAATTGCACTCTGCAGGTTTATTCAACATCACTTACTCTTCACCTGGCTTTTTGTCACATTTTAAATCTGACTCTTTAAGTCTAGCACCTCTAAGTCAGAGTTTGTTTGTGGTCTATCTGTGAGACGACCCAACATCAGTGTGCTCATGTAAGGGTTAAATCATGACTCCCGCATGCTCTTGGCCATTACATTGAACTGGATAGTCTTTTCTTCCAGCATCTGTTCTGAGTGTCTCAGCCTTGTCAAGTGTTTAGAACCATGTATTAACCCACTCTACATACTAATCAGTATGTACTGCACTCAGTGAACTTAGGAGATGATTCATCAGTATATGATTACCAGAAGATTGCAATATATTCATAACATGAGTCACCTTTAACTACAATGATTCCTGCTCACATACCGTAGATGGTTTATAATAGTAAGATTATCTAACTCCCCTCGCTCAGCTGTTAATACATTAGATTATAATTGCCCCGGAGGAATAAATCCCAAATGTGTTCCTTATCAGCTCATAAAAATATGCAAATAAAAATCAAGAGGACACAAAATTATTCGTATTAATATCTTTCTTTGAACATTTGTAATGTAAATGTAATCAGGAGATTTTTTGTTGTGGAAACTAGAAAAAACAACAACTATTTAACAATGTTACATGCACCTGGAGACATGGCTGCAGAATAAAAACAATGTGTAGACTCATACAGAAGTTATCCCTATCAATTATCACTTATGACCCCCCCCAGAGGTGTGTGGCGGTGTATTCTACAGAGAATGATTTTGCTGTGTTTGGGATGTTCCTGGGCACAGCACGTAAGTGAGGTCAGGATTTGGTAGCGCCCAGGTGCGAGATTGTAAGCACGCATCCCACAGGCAGATATAAAATTGTGGACAAAGTGCCAAAGAAACCCCCACAAATATTGCTAATCTGGCTTGTTTACAGACAGTAGCCGACATTGCCTTCATAATATACTGTACCTTTAGTATAAGTTTTTAGCTTCTTTTAAACATTTTAATGTATGTAAACCACTTTGAAACTGCATTTTGTATGAATTATACATTTTCCTTACCTTTCCTTAAAAAGCAAAAAAATATTGAAGGCTCTTGACAGACAAGTTTGTTTTTCAAGTCAGTAAATCCCCACTTTAATGGATGTAGTGCTATATTGTCAAAGCATGCAGTATTTTGACCCTCACACGGCATTAGCAACTTGGCTTTTACTGCAAATTCTGGACAGTGGTGGGTTTGTGTGTGTTTCTTTAACTGGGCTTATCAGGAGGGTGTTGGCAGCTCTGGTGAACAGCTCAGCTCCAAGTGTATGGAGCCTTCACTGATTACAGACTGATTAACACTGATATTAGCGTCAGCTCCTTTATTAAAAAGTGCCTTTTAATATGCATGCCAAGAGAGCAGCACTTTCCTTAATTTCATTGATTGCCTTTAATATGTGCGAATAAAAGTCAGTGACGAGGAGAGTTGATGGGGTGAACACGAGCAGCCTGGTCTGACTCCCAGGGTGGCAAAAAATGTTGCTTGGGCAGTTTCCGATGTGGACACAATGCACCCTTTAGTGTCTTTATTAGATGCACTTGGCTTTCAACCAACTCCAATGTAAATCCAATTGTGTCATTATTAGGTCAAAACCACTGACATAGCAAAGGAAGTCTACTTAGGAGAGGTGGATGGGTCCAACAAGCACAGGACTTTTACCCAGGAGAGAGGTGTTTGTGTCATATGAAACTAAGTCAGTGTTGACCTATTATATCAGGCGAGTCAGTTGTTAGTTACATGAGTCGACTGACATGAATAGCGTCAACTACAATGCGCATTTCAATACCCATACTACCATGCAATGGCAGAAAAATTTTAGTATGTTAAAATACATAGTATGCTAAAAGCAATATGCAATAATGCCAAGATGTTTTGCGACATCTAGTCAGATTTTGCAGTATGCAAGCCAACATGCTTTTTTGGCTAGTCTGACACCACAATCCTCTGTGCAACAGAAGATCTGTCAGTTCGACTGAACCACAAACAGATGACAGCTGACAGAAGGTGCAGTGATGGATGACAGTGCATTCAAGTGACTGTTGACCACTCAAATGGTTATAATAGGAATATTAATTTAATTTAATATTAAGTGAACAAAATAATCATTAAGATTACAAAAAACCAAACAATTATAGAGAAATGCATATGTAAGCTAATTTTAGTAATATAAAATGTTCGAATCCACAATGTATGCAGTTATAACTTAAGGGTTAGACTGGCTTACATACATTGCAAACTATCAACAGCAGAGGTTTCCTGGTCGAGCTCTGTATCTGGTGAGCTCCACAAACAGAAGATAAACAAAGATGTCTACATTTGTTCTAAGGTAGGACAACATAATGAGAGCAAAATTTGCTGCAAAGTCACGAATATTTATGACCTTACACATTTTGTGGGCAACATTATGTATAACGTCACCTTGGAGCAAACTTTGTCAGGTGATGTTAGCTTAAGTTAGCTAATAGCTGCTAATTTATGGCCAACTTTAGCTTTGTAACATTAGCTCATCATGTCTGTTCAAATTAGTGTTAATATTTTGCTCTTTGACGATGAGACATTAGTATTTACTGTAGCAAAAGGTTGTAGTTAAAGCCCACCCAAATGAAAACCATAATTGTTAACTCAGCTGTAATGTTACAAAGAAAGCAACACTTACACCACAGCATAGTGAAGACCCTTTTGATGGCTTTTGTGTGAAATAAGGAGCCTCTGTCCCCAAAAGTTATCTATAGCATCTTTGGGTAGCCTATGTCTTTGACACTGACAGCCTCCATTGTTAGTTTAGGCAGCGCTTGTTGTTTGTCTGAGTGAGCTAAGGTATCGGGACTTAGTGATAGGTTGATTATCGTAACATGGAATTAAGAGATTATAATTTAGAAAAATAGGTTGGCCTACAGTATATGCATTTTCAAAAACATACACACAACTACTACTTTTAATAAATAGATGAATTAATTATCAATTTATCTTTTAATACCGCCAATAATCATGAACTACACTTAAGAGGGGTTATAATATAAAAGCACAACATGCTTCTCTACAAATATGTTGCAGCAACTGGTGAGAATCTGAATGCCTGTTACCAAACTCTCACCCAGCATACACGCTGAATTATTGTTCAAAATCTGACAGCCAATTGCCGGCAAAAGTTCAGTTGAGGTAAACTTCTCGGTTGACAGGCTTGACATCGACTGCCGTTTCCCCCAGTCCCTCGGCTCTGTAGGAAATTAATGAACTTCCTGCGAATTGTTGATCGTGTTTCTCTCGGTGCAAATGCACAGCTAGGGTTTAATGATTTGTCACTCCTGTTTGAATCAATGCTGCTTCTGCATCCTTGCCCCGTACTTCAGATTTGTTGTGTTGCCCTGTGTGTCTCCAGCATGTAGTGATCTCTCTTTCCTCCTCTGTTCGTTTCTGCTCCTCACAGGTATGGTTTCTGTGTTTGTCCCTCTTTGGCTAGCTGTGGGTGGTGAGCTGTTGTTCTTATCACATTGTTGCTCTGAAGTGTCCCCAAAATTCACCTTCTCTCCAGGCCCTGTACGTCCAGATCCATTTGTATACCAGCCCACACTGTGGGGAGCTCGGTCAATTCTTTTAATTTTGTCTCCTTCAGGCTTCTGTCAGTCCATCACTCATTCTAATTACTGTTTGACGCTGGTGTTTAACAGTCAAAACAATGCTGTTACTAATGTTTCTGACAGACTATATATCAATACATCTATGACAAGGTACTTATTATTATGTTACGTTAACAATACTGATTTTACACAGCTGATTTGCTTGTCAACATGAGCCTTTTTCATTAGCGTCACTCATCCTTGTGTGCGACACCTTTAACAACCCCCTGTATCTGACACTCTCAACATCTATTAAGGGAACAATCTGCCATTTCTGATGACGCCACGTGTGAAAATATACCCCAGCATGCAAGCTGAGGAGGTGAGGAAGGGAGGGGAGATCGACCCCCTACTGTACACTTTAGTGATTCACGTCTGCTGTTGCCCTGACCTTTTATGCAAATGTGTAATTAACTCATCAAAGACGTCAATAACAACATTTTGAGTCAGTGTATCAGTACATCAAATCTGGCTGAGCTGGAGAGTGAAAAAAAGTCTAAATGAAAAGGGGAAAGGAATGAGCCAGCATGTTGGAAATGCCAGCATGTTCCTGTATCTGCGGAGGCGAAAAGTTTAACTACGGGGCTGATTTGATTATTGCAATTCCTTGAGCGCAAGTCTTAGTCAGGGATCAATCATCTTGAGCACAGTCGGGCCGCCACACTCTGGCGTGGTATAGTATTAGTAGATTTAAAACCATGGTTACAGCTGGAGCTGATAATCCTGTCTTAATTCAGTATGATATCATTAACAATTCAAATGACCGCTGTGCCTTTAGTAGACAAAGTGTTTGCTGCATTAGTCACAGAAGCTGAAGTAGTGTATTGATGTCACATTATTACAAGCAGAAGTTTTAGTAGCAGTGGTACCAGCAGTAGTAGTAATAGTGTTTCCTTAGGGATTGTCTTCAGGCCAACCCGAAAGCTAACTTTGCCTTGGATCCATTGTCAAAAAGCCTATGGGATTTTTCCATTGGATTTTGGATTACTGCAGAAAATAAGCTCTGTGGTAAACAAACAATCAGATTTTTGAGGCCTAAATGTAATTACCAGAAGTATTATATCTCCTTTAGCCATTTGTTAGCAACTGTCTTTGTAAAGACACATAAAAGCTTAAAAGTTCACACAGGGGTTTATACTTATGTCGTAGAACAAAAGTAGGCTCTTAAGCTTGTGTTAACCACAGACCTTAATTAAGGCGTTTTAACCAAAAAGCCATTCATAAAACCCACTGACTTTGAGGCGAGGGAATCAGAGTTTCTAAAAGGCTGATGAATTTCTGGGTTTTAGGACTCGTTACCAGGGTTCTCTATAGCAGTGGTAGCTTTGTTATGAGCAGTAAAAGTAGTAGTAGTCAGGCTGGAGTAACCCTTCAATGGTTTCTGGGATAGTGATCATTTAGAACTTGTTTACACACAAATGTTCAATCAACACTACACTAAATCGAAAATGTGAGTTAATCTTTAAGTCTCTTCTGTAGTGGAATTAACATCATATTATGCGTAGTTTTATCGTGATGATGGAGACATAACAAACTATGCTTTTCAATCTTTGTAATAATATTCATTAATTGTGAAAAATAACAAAAACACTTGATGTTAGGGTTGATGCCTTGTACCTAAACAAATATATGTTTTATACTTTATAAGTATATAGTAGTTGCATTGTTTTGAATCTGCTTTCAGCTTGTAATACGTCATCCTTTGTTGAAGAGCATCTTTGTCAAAGAGGAGCCTCAATGTTGCTTCTTTTTTATGCATTTTTTGACAGATTGCAACCTTTGCCTTTAAGGTCGTTTACTGTTCCAGATTTTGGGAGGTATTATTGCATCTGTAAGTCATGTACTAGCAGCTCTCACTCCTCTGCTACTTTGATGTTTTTATTAAAGGAGACAAAACCACGTTATAAATATCAAGGGGGGTGTGCCACTTGTGGCCCCCAATATGTGCCAGTTTGTCACCATATGCTTTAAGTGCCACATTGCTCGCTATTTTAGAGAAATAGTTGCTATGGTGGTGTGAAAAGTCACTAAATTTATGTTTTTAGCAGCAGTTGAGGTTAACGGAGGTGCTTCTCAAACTCTGAGAGACAAGACAATAAACTTAGAAATAAACTTTTTCACTCACTCTGTTTGCATCTAAACCACAAGCCTTTTTTACCGTGGCTCTTAAATCAGCACTACAGTGGTGCCCCCTTCCCACTGTGGTCACCTCTGTCCTGGGATCCCCCGGCGAAATAGTCTGTCCCCTGCCAAGCCTCAGCGGCAGGCCAAATCAACCATTTGTTTCTGTTTAACCTTTCACATAAATGTGACATACAGGAGCTGGAATTGATGCTGGCAGGTAATTTGTGTTTGCGGGATGCATTTCCACTGGTGTGTGTGTAGTGACTATTTCACTGTGTAGTGCTCTACTCCTCCATCCCTCTCTCCCTAATGCAATGAGGTCCCTGGCCCATCAGTCTCTGGCCAGAGAGACCGCAATGCTGCATCAGGCCTCTCGTTATTCCCTTTGCTCGCTATTCATGCTTGGATGACTAACAACGTGACTATGTGTGATCACGTTTGGAGCTGTTGTTTGTCTAGACAAAAGCGCTCTCATGAAGTTCCTTTTTTTTTCTGACACCTGATGTGGCACACAGCATTGTTGATGTATACATGCTATTAAGTCATGTGCCAGTACCCCTAGCAGGGGTGGATGCGGGTGTTTGGATGAGAGACAGAACACAAATGAACACCATGGCAGGCCTTTTTAACAAAATCACATCACACACGCAAAAAAACCCCCATATATATATACAATTCTTTCATCTGTCCCTGAAATATCAATTTTTGTGGCTTTTTGGTTTTTCTTTATATTTTTCCCAAGATCCCCCTTTAATCTGCTTGTGTTTCCTCCTTGGTGCGCCACAGTTCCAGCGCCTGCAGATGCAAACTGTGCTCAGTCCGTTCTTGCCTTGGCACAGGCACTACTGGCAGATTGGCGGCAAACAAAATAAAACCTGTTGCTTTTTTCCCTCTCACCGCCTGTAAAGAGCCTTTCTTCTGCCTTATAAGGAGAGAGCTCACTTAAACGTCTTGATGGTATGGCAAATTATGAAGGCATCAAAAAAGGCAAAGCCAGCCAGGGCTGCTTCCATCTGTGGTCCTGGAGTGAATCACCGGGAAGTTGGATGACACTCTAACTAGCAAACGTCAAACACGGCTGCGAATAAAGGACCACCGCAGCAGAAGATGGATGGTTTAGGGCTGGAACTGTGGCTGAAAGAAAAAGACAGGATTTTAAACGCTTTGTGGGCGTGCATATGTATGTGTGCATAACTGTGTCTTTCACCATGTGGGCACAATTGTGTGGGCACACTAACAGGCATAATGAAAGTTTTGGAAGATGTGTGGATGACAAGCTGACAGCCAGCACATTAAGCAAATCTGACAGGAATTCAATTACAAGACACATCACTTGTCTGTGTGTTGCAAACGGATGTCAGTCTTTCTTCTTAGCAGCAGAGGCAAAGCCCTAGTTTGGGCTGTTAGCTTTCCTTTTTACCATTTTTGTGTTTTTTATTCGCTGAAGAAGTTTTTAAATGGGAAGGCGTATGAGGAAAGAGCTGCAGGTTTGCCTCTTTGAAAAGTCTTTTTCTAATTTAGCGTGACACATTTTAACTCCTGCTTTAATTTATGCCTCCTTAGGCTATCCAAACACATTGAGTAAGGTCAAGATGGGAAAGTGAAATCCCCTCTCCCTCTCATCATGTGCTGCGTTCAGATGCCTTTCACATAAAATATAACCAAATAGATTTGATTTCATTTGATAACACAAATTGCAAACGGTTGTGAGATGTGCAAGAAAAGTGACAGGAAAATGACCTAAAAATTGTTGTTATTTTGTTGTTAACTATTTTATCCATATATTTATTTATTTTTTGTTGATTTTTTTGCTGTTTCCTTTTCCTTTTTCCTTTTTATTGTTGCTGAATTTCAAGTTATTTTCTTGTAACTTGTCACATCTTCCAATGTTTTTGAAAGAACTCAAGCCAGTTTGCTCAGGTTTTAAAAGGTTAACCCTTTGATACCTGGGCAAGTTGGCTTGATTTCTTTCAAAAACATGGGAAGAAGGTAATGAGCAAAAAAAACTAAGAAATGGCCCAAACAATGACCAATAAATTAGTAAAAATGTACAAGAAAATTACCTGAAAACGGATTTTAAAAAAAATGGGAAAGAAATACTATAATGGCTATAAATACAGCTATTCCCTAGCCTTTTTCTTTTTTCCCCTAAACATTTTCCCTTCACTTTAAAAAAAAACAAACATTTTTTCTAAACATTCATTTCTTACCAAGATGTCTAAAG
The DNA here is from genome assembly GCF_008729295.1 of Plectropomus leopardus. Taxonomy (NCBI): domain Eukaryota; kingdom Metazoa; phylum Chordata; class Actinopteri; order Perciformes; family Serranidae; genus Plectropomus; species Plectropomus leopardus. The sequence goes on from NC_056483.1 coordinate 16,929,026, forward strand.
CCCTTTTGCCTATGTTTAGAGAGAAAATGCCCCATGTGAAAGGCATCTGAAAGGCTAATATACTGTCTATGGATAAGTACTCTATACAACCCCACTTCAAAAGATCAGAATTATCCCTTTAAAGTTCTTTGTTTTTATCCACTGCAACTCCTCACTTGTTGTTGGTGCATTTGTGTGTTTGCCAACACCCTCATTGTTAATATGACGTGCGAGCTCACCATCACATCTGCCGATCGGAGTGTAAATCCGAGATCTCAGATGTGCTTGATGTGTCTGACACAAACAACAAAACATGCTTGTACTAATGCTAATCTACCAGATTTAATCCTGGGCGGTCAATGATGGAGGGTGGGTAGTGTTTTCTCACACAGAAGGATGTTCTTACTCTTTTGTGTTCACCAGAATTTCAGAAATCAATCTTATGGCACTGCTGCTTCCTTTCAGTAATGCCAAATAAGGTCAGTGAAATCCAAGATTTTGTTAGGACAAAGGGTGTTGGGGGGCTAAATGTGTGTGTTTCTGTCTTTTGCATCAGATGCCGAGGTGAATTCAGGTCAGATGCTTAAATGTGTCTGTCCTTATGACACAGATTGCAGATATGCTGGGATCTGCACCGCAGGCTGTTCAGGGATCAACTGTCAACCCCCAAAGTGTTATTCTTAATCTTCCCCACAAGTCTTGATGAGATTTAAGTCCTCAGCCCTTCAAAATACCATCAATAGCAGATTTGAATTTGGAGATGTTTGGGGGAAAAAAGGAGAGAAGTGTCTCCTTATAAACAGATTTCAAATTAGACAGGGATTTAAGTCCATGGAAACCTTCGCCTGACTTCGGACATAGGGCATAATCGTCGTATTCTTCATTTGTCTTGTTTGGAGAGTTCATTTGTGGTCACAGCCATCCGCTAAAGCTCTGCTCGGCTGTTTGAAACTGAGGGAGGGTCTTTTGAGGACACTTAAAGCTTAGATACAGCAGACTGACTACTCCCCCATCCATTATTACCAGCTTTTTATAAGCATATTCACAGCCCTTTCTACATGTTTTATCAAGAACAAAACAAGATAAGATAAGATGAGCTGTGTTGTTGCTTCAGAAGAAACCTTTCAGAGGAAAATTAGCTAGAAACAATTCTCACTGTGTTGGCTGATGGCCATTAATTAGTAGATGTCTGAAGTTAAGTACAGAATTGCTGTTGGAGTTACAAATGTGCGATTTCTGTATGATGTATCTTTTATCTTTTTGTATCTTTATCTTTGAAGCATTTTTATACAAAAAGTGTTGGTGTGCTATCGGTCATTTTTATTGCTCTGTAAAATCATTTAAACATTTTAGACCTTCAAAAATCTAAACATTTTTTGTAAAATGAAGGTCACACCATTAAATTCCTTCTAGCTACATAAAAGAAAATTGGCATTGGATGAACAAAAAAACATTCTTAATAATCCAACCATGTAATTCATTGAGATCCTGATCCTCATGTCCTCATAAGTTCACCAACACAAAACTGTCTCTGTGTCCCTGTTCTTCAGTGTTGATATGATAAATAGAGGTGTTAGTTTAATCAGCAGAAAGCCCACACACAACAGGACAACAATAACTCACTGACGCAATGTTCGCAAGTGGAGGAACGAACAGGAAGTCCATATAAACAACACAAAAACTCAGACCTTTCCATAATACCAGAGTTTTATGCTTGCTGGTTATATTTGTTTTAAGGTGTAGTGTACGGATGCATGATCTGATATGCTGATATATGGTCAATAACCCATACAGATATCGATATATCCACTTTTTTTCCCAACTAATTTTAGTGATCAAGTCTCTTCTGTAGTGGAATTAACATCATTTTGTGCATACTCTTATTGTGATGGCCCACTGGTAGATGGTGATACAAAATGCAATGCTTTTCAATGTATGTAATAGTCATTCATTATGCAAAATTAGAAAAAACTTCCACCTAGGATTGATGTTTTGCACATGTTCATTTTGTCAATATAAAAAAAGAAGCTAAAGTTGTGTGTGAAATGAGCAGAAATCAGCATGTTGGCCATTACCTATATTTAATTTTAAAGCCAATAACTATAGTTACTGATGGTGTACCAATATTATCGTGCGTCCCTAGTGTAGTGTGTAAGATTTAGGGGGATTGTGTGGCATCTAGTGGTGAGGATTGTTGAGTCCAACCAGCTGAAGTGTCTCCCAGACAGAATTCCTTCAATGTTCAGGAGGTTTTTGACAGGAGCCATAATAAACAGAACCAATTATTTAAATGGTAAAAACAATGAATAAAGCAGTTTCAAGTAAAAAAAAAAAAGTGTTATTCTAATGCACTTGTTATGGTGCCAACAACGATGCTGTCGCATCTGACGCAGCAGCTCATTCGGTAACAAAAACACAGCAACTGCCAGTATATCCCCCCTAAATCCTACACACTGGACCTTAAAGTAAAACATGCCACTTACTATTACGTCTTGAACATTCGTGGGGTTTCTTGGTTCACATTACATTACTCAGTAGGCAAACCTGATTGATTATCTATTTCCAGTAATACTACACACAGTTGCCGAGATGTGACCATTAGTGGATGTGTCTTGAGGGAAGATGGTGTAGTAGAGCATGGACACCATGTCAACAACTGATGGTAAAAGGAATGAAGGTGAATTCAATTATAACAGCACTTGAGGGTAGCAGCCAACTGCTGCCCATATCAATACTCCACATTTCTCTGAGTCTAATGAGAGGTTTCATTTACAGAGGATCATCCCATTAAATTCACCTCACGCCGGCAGAGCTCATGTCAGTGGAGAGAGGACAGGAGGAGCTTTATTTTGTTAAGACATGACTGGCTGAAGCTCATGAAAATTTCAGAATGTAACTGTGAGCGGTTCCTTTCCTTGAAAATGTAGCTGATATTTAGAATTCATAAGTGATTGGATCACATGTTCTGAAAGTAAGCTGTGTTTGCTGAGGCTTAAATTTCCTCTTGAGCTGCAGCCTCACTGATCTGCACTCTCTGAGGATGTACAGGATGAAGTTTTCACAGCTAATGCAAGCTGAAAAATTGTTGCTCCACACTGTTGGATGTATTGATTGCTCTAGTGCTACATTGTAGACTGTACTCTGACGGAGGTGTTAATTGTTAAGTAGATTTTTCAAAAAATTATACAAAATAACTGGCACATAGATGAGGAAACGGTGACTGGTGAGAACTCGACTATCATGCAAGTGAAAATTGTGATATAGTCATTATATATTTAATAATTTCTTGGAGTTAGCACTTGATATTAGAAACAAAAATATTTGTGATTTCAACAAACTAAACCTCAATGACTTGATGAACATCCCAAAAACTAACTCAGTGTGTTCTGCATGAGCACCAGACGCAGTCAAAGTAAAAATTAAAGTCATTGTGCTGGGCATAAAAGTTTGCATTCACTCACTCTGCACTCTGCTTCTCCTCTAATCAATCAATCTGACCAGCTCTGACCAGATCAACTGATCAGTTATCCATGCCACAACTCAAACTGCTGCTGAGGGATATAAATAATTCATGATATGTTTCTCCTGAGTGTTCACAGATCTACAAAAACATAGAGGCAGCACAAAATAACCACAATTATACGTACAAGAAAATAGGCAGCGCAGCTTTTGTTAACTATGCTCTAAAATTATGGAATACCCTTTCAAAAGTCGTAAGAGAAGCTGACTGTGAACATTTTTAGCTTCCGGCGATTAATTTAAATAATGACATTTTTATTAATGAAATTCTTGTGAATGTCATTTTTTATTTTTCCTGTTCTCACTCTGTTCTTTTTACTTTGACTTTTATATCTTATTTATCACAGCCTGTCTTTTTATTGTCTAATCTTTTGTGTTGCATTTTCCATTGGGAAGAACTTTGAGATGCATTCCTCGTATGAAAATTGCTATTTAATTTTATTAACTTTTTTAACTTTATTATTATTATGAAAATTACTTTAAAAAAACACCCACAAGATAAAAAAACAACACAAGGTTTGCATAGATTCTGATTCTATTGGAAACACTTTCTAAAAACCTCTACAGTGTTCAGTTCTGTCTGTCAAACAGTCATAACTGGCATGTCTGAGCTATCAGCGGTCCCTCGATCTTTATTGAAGTTATGTAAAAATAGGAAATTTTGAATACTCAATGGTAGATTGTTAAAAATAAAAACTTTAAGGAAACACATGAAATACTAGTTAGTAATGCTATGTTATAGGACTGGAATTTAAGTTTTTTTTTCCGCCCAAATATCAGTGTTGTTCTGAATGACATTTTCTATCTTCCAGAACAGAAGTTCTAGTTTCACTCAAGCTCTCTATCTATTTCATATTGAACACATCAGGGCTGCATACAACAGATGCTCACTGTCAATCACTTAAGCATGTTGCTGCTCGGGGAAAAAAATGAATCGGTCAAATCCACGTTGACTTGTCACTCTCCTCACATTTCTCTTTCTGGCTGCTGTGAGCTGATAACAAATGGAAACAATAACCATAAACACATCATACAAATAAAAGATCTCCTTCCCAAACACTTTGCACTCCCCTTCTTCATTTTAAAAGTGCTGGGGCGCAGTCAGGCATAAACAGATCCTAAGGAGAAACAAAGACTATAAAAGCCAAAGAGATGTGCTGCTGCAGATAAACATAACAGACAGACCATGGGGAAGCAAAGCAGCTTTGATTGCTCTGGGGGATTTATTTTTTTAAAAAAAGAGAGTGAGAGAGAAAAGGGTTCTCCCATATGGAGTGGAGTGGTGGTTTTTTTGAGCTGTTGGACGTCCACTTAACTGAAGTAAACAGCATCATAAAATAAACATATCCACAAAACAAACAATGCCATTAAACAAATGAGCAATGCAGATAACTAACCTAATTGCTGTGGGGTATATCATAAAAGCAGGCAGTTGTGTTTTAAAGTTCCAATTTTGCTCGACAGGAAGGTGAATGACTCTGTCTGTTAGTATCCTCTATTCATTATTAAAATACAGTTATTTTAATTTGGCCCCGGAGTTGTTTATGCATACTCCAACACACATTATCCTCTGCAGATAAGCATGGATTATTGCCAGCTAATCTAATCAATATTAATTACAGCAGAATTAACGATTCAGAATGCTGCTTATCATCTATCATTCCCAGCGTGTAGCTTTATATCTCTTTTCAAGCAGTACAGTCATTTCATCATCAGAGTGAATCATCATGCCGGAGCTGTAAGCCATTTTTATAGGGGGCCAGACGAGTTCTTAAATTGAAGATCCTGCAGTGCAAAATTGACTTCTCTTCCCTCCTCTTTTCTGTTGAATGCCATCATGTAGCTAAATGTCCAGTTGAGCTGACCTTTTTCTGCCGATGACTCATGGGCCTCTCTCTGAGCTCCTGTTGTGGTGAGTCAGCAGACAATCACCACTGATCGCTCCAAATATCACATCCTGTCAACTGAGACAACAACAGAAGCTTCACTTGGGTTCGGAGGAAGTAAGGGAGGAACGTTGTTTTTCTTAGCTGTGGGCTTGCAGACTGTTGGCGTGAATTAAGTAAAACTCCTGACCATTTTACGTCGCACATAAATGCCCTTTTTGCTATTTTACATGGTGAACTTTATTCAGCATATTGGCAATTCAAGACAGCTTTGTGAATACTGGATTGCTGAATACATGAACAAACAAAGGAAGATAATATTAGTTATACTTCAGATAGAAGGACATATTTACTATGGAAAAATAAGTAAAGACAATCTCTACTTTATGGACAACATAACAGTAACTTTATATACTACAATATATGATTTATGCTGATGCCTTGTTGCAAACAACAGCATGAGCTATATCAATGAACTCAATGACAGCAGTGTTGGAGGCTGGCCCAATTCTAGGGCATCATTCATTCCAGATGAATTGGGCAGCCGGACACAGCCTGATTCATTGCTTCGGGCGAGTGGAGTTTGGGCCAGTGCTGGGCCAGGTTGTTTTTGACAACAGCTCTGTGATTCTAGTATCGGCATCCAGAATCAGGCTAGGTTTATTCGACTTGATTCTGCGTCACTGTTTATCATTAGTCTCAGCTGACGCAGGCAACCAGATGCAGCTCAATTTATTTGTTATGGTGTGCCGAGTTTGGGCCAAAGCTGGACCAGGTCAGCTGTGATACCAGCCCAGTGATGGCAGTGCCAGGGCCACTGGACACAATATATTTCAACTGTAAAGGAGCACACTGGCGGTCTTGCATGTTCTATAGTCTGACATTAAGACTCAACCGATATTTCTTTCCACCTCACTTGACATTGTATTCATGTTAGATTACTGATTTTGTCCTTAATTTATATCTTCATATCAATCAAGTTTCAAATTCTCTGAGAACAGATATCTCCGCTGTGCTGGCATGAACGTTTTCTTTAAATTTATTAGAAAATACAAAGTGGGACTGCACCAGAGAACACAATAATGCAAAGCACTAGTATGGGGTTAAAGGACAAGGGGCATATACAGTCAGTTTTATTTGTGTGCACATGCTGTCTACATGTGAGTTTGTGTGTGCAGTTTGTGTACTGTGTGCGCTGATGTGTGAGGTCAGTGTGATTGCATGTGCAGAAACTTTAATGCATTTTATTAAGGTAAATGAAAGGCAGTGGAGGCCCTGGTGTCACCATGGTTAACATAGTGTTTTGGTATCGCCCACAGGTTGACGTGCTGAAAGGTCAAACTCATTGTGGAGCTGCTCTAATACGTAGCAGAAAGGCGACCTTCACCTCTCCATTTACCTCCATCTCTCACTGACGAATAGACACGTGGCTGCAACAATGAGAGGTTGGTGTTTTTCCGAGTAATTCCTGTAAAGAATTAAGTTCCTGAACAACTATCAGGGGAGTTACAAGCTTGCGTACAACACAGTGTTTTTATTGATTTCCTGATGGAAATATTTCTAGGTCCTCGCTGGCTTCTTTGAATGTATTTATGCCACAATCTTCAAATTATGTTTCTCTCTGTCTTGGCACATTTTGTCGGTATTTACATTTCTCCGGCGGTGTTTGTCACAGAGATGTTCTCCCCCCACAGTTTCTGTTTTCATGTGTTCTGCTTTTCTTTACTTGCCACTGATTTCACACCTGTCTACATGTAGCTCCTACAGCCAGCAGTGTAGCCCCCCCCCCCACCCCCGTCCCCCCCTTGAGAAAAGTAATTTAGGGAGATGACATGTGACACGTGACACATTGACCGTTGCATGCGTCCCTCTCTTTTCATTACTTTGTTCTTTAGTTCTCTTTTCTCTTGCTTTCTCTGTCATTTTTCTGTATTCATCACTTTTTCTTTCTCTTTGTTCTTTGAATATTTACACAGGATTTCACTACAGGCATCTTGTTAATATCTGTTCTTTTTTTAAACCACATTTTATTTCAAAGCTTTGCTATTAACACAGAGAGCTATGACAAAACAGACATTAACCCGTAAACACCCCGACTGATGTCAGTTTTCCTGTGTTGTATTCAGACACCTTTCACTAGCATGCAACACCTGAGATTTTTTTTATTAAACACAGGAAAAAAAACCTAATGAGCAACTAGACAAGAAAAAAAGGTAAAATTAGTAAAAGGTAAAAAAATATAATGACTTAATAATAATGATATATGTATGTGTGTGTGTGTGTGTGTGTGTGTGTTTCATATATATTTAAAGGGTTAACAAAAACGTAATAGCATCTATGAAGAATTCAGGACATCTGCTGATCTAATATGTAATTTGTCACAAAAATAATGTCCTGCCAGTTATCAGTTTTTGCTCCAAGAATAAAAAAAGAACACAACAACAACAAGATGGCCCAAGGAAGGCGTGACTCACTTGACATTTAACGTTTCTCATCACCCAGTGCAACGCATGTATTTGACTGTAACTGCTCTCCTGGCTGTGATATCATGTTGCTGTGAGTAGGTGCTGTATGGATCCATGCTACACTCAGAGACGTGGTGAAGTGATATCATCCAAAGACTTTCTATTGGATGATTACGCCTCAGCTGCGCCTGTTTGGCCCTGAAGTTAATTACCTGATACTTGATCTGAAAATTATTGTAACCTGAGAATGCAAAGGTGCATCACAGCAGCATGACATCACAGAGCATGTAGTCATGGTGAGAGTGTAAGGGGTAGAGTTTTAACCCTTTCTAACCCAAGATAGTACACTTTAAATGAGGGAGGCTTCATAGTTGTGGTCTTAAAATTTGGACTCGAGCACAATTTAATCTGATCCAAAATGCAGGTGGGTTAATCAAAATCTTTAATCTTAGACTATCTTTGTGTTCCAGTACCCCTACTATAGTTTGACAGGAAAAGATTTAGTGTGTCCCAGTATGCAGTATGCCAAAAATACTAGGATGTTCAACTACATCTGGTCAGATTTTGTAGTATGCAAGCCAACATGCATTTCTGGCTATTCTTACCCACAATCATGCTATGCTATGCAACTTCCACTGCGCAACAGTGGAAGTTGCATAGCATCGACATTGTGATGGCGACTGAGCCACAAACAGTTGACAGCTGATTGACAGCTGTCAGAGGGTGCAATGATAGATGGCTGCGCATTAAAGTGACTGCTTAATATCTCTTGATTGTGTGCATACTGCACGCAGCAGTACATACTTTTGCAGGTGTAGTACCTACAGTAAAAAGATTTAGTATGTGATTCAGAACACACGTAATGTCTTTATCAAACCGCCATCTTCGTGTGAAAATAATTTGCACCCACATTACCATGTTTAAATCACCTCAGCATCATGAAAAAACCTAATCTCATCTTCTTTCACCTTTTTCAGTTGGCAAACAACCAAACTGTGCATCATAACTAACATCTGGTAAGGAGAGAGACAGACAGTACCAACAGACCAAATAATTATTTCTTGGTCAAAATGTTGGCTGACAAAATCTATATATATGACATCTTGATTATCTTGAGTAACCCGATAATGATTTCTGGATAGACGTTGCTGTTGAGTTTGTCTTATGTATTTTTTGATGATGTCAGCATCTTCATATATAAAGGCTTATTACGCCAGTGATCATATAAGTATGAATAAAACATAATTTCAGTTTTTTTCTCATTTTTCTTTTTCACTACAAATCAACAACATAATCCATTATTTCCTGAGTATTATTTATAAGGGGTGTAAATCACCAGTTTCATCACAATACGATATTATACCGATTCGCTGGACAACGATACAATATTTGCCAGTATCACAAAATCTGCCACGATACGATTTTGATTCGATTCGAGTGATATAAGACAATATCATATGCCCATTTAACACAGTCTGTTACAGAAGAAGCTGCTACCCCTTTCTGTTTTGTTTTTGGCTATATAAGATTAAAACATCACATACAATTTTTTTTAGAGGTTAAGTGCAATAACGTTTACCATTGACTCCACTAATACAAATCGAACAGCAAATTGGATAAATTAACCTTCAGGGCTTTTTTCCTGAAAGCGCTTTCTGGAAGAAATGTTTGTCTTTGAATGTCATTTGAACCTGTTTATTATCTTTTTTCACAAACTTCAAGGCTATCTGGCTCAACAACTTACATGTATTATTTACATGTTTTCTTACTCACCGTTGGTTTGAGTTACCTCATCTCCCAGTAGAACGGCACGGTTGCATGTTTTTTCAGCCTCACATCATTGACACCGAGTAGCTAGTGTTGCTGTGTTGCTGCTAGAAGCTAGCAGAGTGAGATGCCCCACAGGCAAGTACGTCATCTTATATACCATAACGTCACTGTTGACATATGATATGTGCTTTGTCTGTTGACCCTTACTTTTTCCGAAATCCAAAAGAATATTTCCACACTGCTGATTTATTCTCGCGTAAATACTGTTATCCTCATCATCTTTCTCTTGGCTGCTTAACATTATCTGCCTGCTGCTGTTTGACAGTGACACGCAATTTCAAAATAAAGGTGTATCCTGATGATTATGATATGAATCTATGTTTTCGCTTTGCATTGATCAGACTGCTTGTTGATCACTGAATCAATATCAATCCAGATCGATAGATCATTGCACCCATATAATTTACGGTGTTTTTTAACTGTAAATAGCAGTATTGTCCACCTATCGGTGCCTGAGACAGTGCACCTGATGGTCAAACAAATCAAGAGAAATCTGGAGAACCACCTCATCGTGTTGTTGTGTGAGTACAAACTGAGCACTTCAATTTATCCTACTGCATAAACACTTCAAGTTTAAACGTGAGGACATTTCTACTTTAACTGCTACACTTACAAATCTCAACCGTGTCTTGACTTTGGCTCTTCTCCACAGTGTGTTTCCCACTCAAATGAATTGCCGTCTTTCCTTGACCTTGGTGGAATTTAATCAACTCTTTCAGAATGGGATGAAGAAAAAACAGAAAATCCTCCCTCAAGGAAATAAATAATAGTCGCAGTAAATAATGGATTAGATTGTTGATTTGTAGAGAGAAAAAAAAAGAAAATTATATGTTTTAGTTATACTTATAAGATCACTGGCATAATAAGTCTTTATGTATGAAGATGTGGACATCAGTTTTACATTAAACCACTTGGGAGTCTTCACCGCTTGCAATCCTTTAGGATGTTGGACAATATTGACTTTCACATGGCCGGTTCTTTCCCCGGCTATACATATTTAATATAGGAGCATATGGTTGTCATCGGAGGAGGTCAGTGCTAGAGGCAAAGCTGTGGCTGTGTCCTGTTGGCTATACATCTACCCTCCCCTCCTTGGACGGGGCGAAAGGGGGAGGGAGGCAAGAACTGAAGGAAGTGAGAAAAGAGGAGAGACACTTGAGCTGCATGTAGTTCTGACTGCTGAGAGAACTATGAGAAGAATTCAGGCAAAATAAGATACCTGCATTATTATCTTAAAGGGATACTCCTTTTTTTTACATACATATAAAGAGCAGTTTAGTAGCCATGAGGAGAATTACTCAGCCTGTGTTATCTTCTGAGGCTCTGAAAGGGGCTTTGTCATGTCTGAAAAACAAACCCTGATCATAATTAGTTAGTTCATCCTTCTGTCTCTTTTGAGTCCTCTAGCTTAATGGGAGTGCAATACCAAATTGTTGAAATAAGAAAGGACTTTAACAGTTAAAACTTTGTTTGCTTAATTTTGAATTGTGTTGACTTTTATAACATTGATAGAGTGAATGACTCCTAAAAGCTGCACTTAAGTTAACATTGTAGCACTCCCTCATCTGGAAGACAATGTTTTTTTTTTTTTAATTAGGTTTTGGTGAGATGAAATAAGAAATAAGGTGTGCAGTTAACACATACTGAAGAGACTTTCACGTTTTGCTCTACTACATAAAATATGTCAGTAAATATTCCACTCATAAATTTTGCAGCTGTTATGTGTCTTATAAAAGGTAATTGTGGCTAAATGAGACTACAGAGTGTCCTCTTGAAGAGCACGGCTTTACAGCCTCGTTGTGACGGTGAAGTCATGGGACCATAGTGTATTTTGTTTGTGGCCCACTGTTAGCTTTTTATCTCTGTCAATTTCATTTATGCTTCAACAATCATATAATTGATGTTTATTTGTGAAGATTATCTTTTTGAACGACATGCGTAATTATCAGGAACTTTTGTTTGTCACAGAGCTTATTTTCTGCAATAATCCAAAATATATTTGGAAAATCCCACTGTAAAATCTGACAAGATGATTTTACAGTCTTTTAAATCTACATTTACGTTTACATTATAGGTAATTGTTAAGTTTACTTGAAATTTAGTTTTGTGTACCTAATTTTGTGAAACTGTTGAAATTTAGAAATGACAAGTTTAATTAAATCAATCTTTCTAGGTGTTAAGTACAGTAAACCAAGTTTCCTGTGATATAGTATATCTGTTTTCTGCTGGTGGCAAACTACTCAATCATATTATTTTCTTAGACATGTTAACAAAATAGAATTTAGATACTCTAACTTCATCATTGGAAAAATCCTCTTTGTCATGATCAAGTTAAGTCAGACTAACTTGGTTTACTGAAATTGCCAACACTTAAACAAGGTAATTCACTTGTCATTTTTAAGTTGCAACAACTTCACAAAATTAAGAGACAAAAATTAGTAAACATAGCTAAATTTCAAGTAAACAACAAGTAAATATAAAGTAAAGAGTTATGGTTATATTTAGGTTCCTTTTTCAAGGCAATCGGTTTTCAAGAATATGCAAAGTTAGATGAACTCATCAGATTTTACAGTAAATAGGATTTTTGAGAAGGGAACCAGAGCAATGCTAACTTCCGCACTTGCCTACAAAATTATAATCCCCACTGCACTCTGAGTTTCCATTATGGAAATGTAAGAATATGATGACGCTGCCCTGGTTTTATATCATAAGGCTGAATATGAATGAATGTACAAATGAGGTAGCTTCAAGACACGTGACTGAAATACACAATAGTCTTCTGAATATCTTATCCATGTCATGGATCCATTGGATGATAATAAACTCCAATTGATTAAAGCCGTATGAGCCCAAAAAATGCTTCTAAAAGCTGCTCTAACTGGCTCAAATTTGATCATCATTTTTCCTCTTTATGCTTTGTTTTTTTAAGCAAAAACACAAGCAGAGATATAGACTTTGATGGAGGCTCATGAAAGGTCTTCAAAAAAAATTAAATATATACAGTTGCAGAAGACATGGAGCAAATTTAATGTACTTTAGCTTTAAGTAAATGCATATGCTCACACAAGCATGCACACACAGTATAGCGGTGCATTCTTCTGCCTTCTGATGGCCAGTTGTTGCAGCATGGCAGAGGTTGACGTGGCTGATCTTCCTAATGCACCCTCCTCTGCAGAGGTCATAAATTAGTCTGAAATACGGAGCGGGCCGCCGCTGCCAACCTCATCTGCAAAGTGAGTGAAGTGAAGCAGAAAGAGACAGCCCGAGATGCAGCGTCAGGCTGTTCTCAATACAGAAGTCTGGCATGTCTGCTGCTCCGGCCCTGCGTTTCTGACTCCAAACTAAGATATTACATTCTCACATGTCAGAGTCCTCGTTTTGCTCCAGAGCTAAGACTGCATCCAGCTCTGACTGTAGATAATATTGACTGATTGGCCTCATTTTATAAACCCGCCATTAATTAGAATTTCTGAGTAATAAAATGTATTGGATTTCCATTATTATGGAGGGAAAAAGATAAGGAGCTCTTTTTGTCTGAGCGGATTTTCTTGGCTTTGCGCTGCTTAAAGCACGAGCGACTCTTTCAAAGCGGAGAACGAAGAAGAGATACGACATGAAGCAGACATTGCTTTTTCTAATTTTCGATTGTAATTTCATTTCCCAAACCTATTGGACCATTATGGAAATTGAAAATCAGGCATTCCAGAGAAAATACTAATTTCATTTTGCCCCAAAAAGCAACCTTTTATCTACGTCTTTGTATTATGTTCCCAAATGGTCTCTTTGTTTGGTTTGATTGGAAGGTAATTGTGCACTGATTGATATAAACTCAACAATAGTTGCTTTTATTGCACTTCTAGTCCAAGATGTCTGTTCAAATTATTTTTTTCACCATTAACTACATATGATAATTAACAGACAGCTAAGCCTAATTGATTCTGCATCTTCCCACTGCAGCAAACATCAATGTTTTAAAACCAATTTAAATTAGCTGTTGTAGGTCACGCTCCTCCATTTGAATGATTTGTGAATATTTAAAAGCCTCCACATAAACAGGATCTGTCTGTCTGCGTATCAGCACTTCAGTGGGTATAAGGAGGAGTATCAACTCAGCATCCAGCAATCCAGGCTGTGTGTTTATCCAGATTTGTTTCAGATAATACACCACTCTGAGAGAGAAAAGACACTACTTTGGCTGGTGTAACATTTTCTTTCCTCGAGTTGTACAAACAAAATTGATTAGCTTCCCTTTCATGTGCCTGAATAACAATTCATTTTGATGCTGTGTATAAATCAAAGATGTGTCTGGTTGGTTGACTGCAGTGCTGCTGCAAATGCTTTGAGAGAACCACCTCCTCTCACATGCACACTTATACCAATAAACAGTGAATTTTTCAGGCAATAAAACATGTTCACCTCATTTGACTTCAGCCAACATTCTTGTTACAAAAGTTGAAAAAACATTTGTCTGAGAATTATTGTTCTGAAACTTAGCTCATATCCTCAATGCTGCATTTTTATGAATAGCCTGTATACTTACCTATCAGTGTTTCTTATTAAGCATCCTAATGCAAAATTAGTACTATTAATTTTTGGAGCTAAATTTGCTGGTGTATGATTACTGAAACTACAGATAAGCAGAAAACTGGAAAAGGCAAAAAAAAAAAAACCAAATAAAAAAAAAATAGCAATTTGAAAACACACCCTCCTCCTACCATGGATGTATTAAGAGACCTGGATACAGCATTAGCTGTGGGGCCCCATTCATTCCTATGAGACTTGCTCAGTGGTGCATGAAGTAAAGATGGTCCAATTACCACATATAAAATTACCCGGATAATCGGCATAGCTACCACACAGCTTCCACATCATTGGGCCCACGGAGAATAGGGAACTAGGGTGTTTCCCAGTGTATCATACATTGATTTATTTAAAGTTATTTCATTTTATTTTATTTCTCTGTTTTTATTAGACAACAAATGCGACAAGAATTAGCAAGCTAATGTTAGCTTTCCCACTGTCCTTTGCCTCGATCTCCGCCACTGTGGACTGTTTTGCAGGCCACAGCTCGAAAACTGAACTTTGGTTTGCAGCTGCAATGGTTCGAATTTGGCCAGCACAAAACCCATTGTGTCTGGTGTCACAGCAGGCTGAATGGACAGCAGTAGTGCTGCATGTAATCTGTAACGGCAGATACAGAAAGTTTGGCGATCCGGTGGGGCGTCATGGAGGTCCAGTCTCTAGTGCCACTTCCCAATCTACTCTTGGCGAGGTGGTCTGTAGCGATGGGGAGTGAGGTGGAGGATGTACAGTGATTCAAGGCTTTACGTAAAGTTAGCTACATAATCATTAACTTTAATTTACAGTGAATTGAATTGAATTTTTAAGCCCTTAGCTCTGGTTAGCAAAAGGTTAAACTGTTTTTCTCTTATCTGAAACATCACCAATATTGACACGTGTTTTGTTGTTTTTTTGTGAAACTCTCTCTTTATGATAATTCTGTCCTTCCTTTTTTGGGTTTCTTTGTAGTGTAGGAAGGAAGTTTGTTGTGGTTTCTATTTTGCCCAATGACCCCAAATTGAAACTGCCTACCCCAGCTTTAAGTAAAGTTCCAAAAGCAGCACTTTTACTTGTATTGGAGCATTTTGGCAGTGTGGCATTGGTAGCTACCTTATTTAAGTAAAGAATACTGAATACGTCTTCCATTACTGTGGTGAAGTTTACTGGATGAGAAGGTACACCTAACACACACACACGCACGCACACATGCGCACACACACACGTACAGAGCAAAGTTTGTCTTCCTGTCTCAATGAAGCGGCAGCGACCATTTAACATTTACAGTGTTTAATCAGTCAAAGATGAAGGAAGTCAGTTACAAGATTAGTTTAATCAGCCTCTTCCTGCTCTCCTTCCTGGCTCATTACAGTGGAGACACTATTAGTGTGATATATCAACGTGCACATCAACAGGTGAGGCTGATCAACCCCAGGAACCTTTCCAGACACCAAATCCGTTTGGTCTCCTATTAATTCCCAGCATAGGAGACTGACCAGACTTACCTGTAGTGCTATTTATCAGTCTAGATTGTTTTGGTGTGAGTTGCCAAGTGTTAGAGATATCTGCTGAGATGTCTCGTCTTGTGGTGCTCAAAGTGCCAAAAAATACATTTTAAAAACTTAACAGCAATGTCTCTTTCCAGAAATAATGACCTGGTAACTCAAAATAATCCTGAGACCTTTTTCTGAGCAGTTTCATGTAGGAACTATTTTCTTTCTACCAAACTACTCCCTATAATATCAGCAATAATATTCTTACTAGTGGTTCGATACTAACTAACCTAAGCTACCTAACATTACAGTTCAGCTGTGGAGGAAGCCATTAATGTTAACAAGTCACATAACAGCAATGTTTCTTTCAAAAAATCATGACCTTGTTACTGAAGACAATTCACTATTTTCACAATGCAGAAGGAAGCGTGCATCTACTGCTCGCTCACCTAGCACCACTGAGCTAGCTAACATTACAACTCAGTAAAAGACGACGCCATTAATGTTTACATCTTGTGTTGTCACCAGTGCAAGCCTCCTGTCCATGATTTTCTTACTACATAGCTACACCTGTCAACCGTATCACCCCACAGAAGGATGTGTGCGTCTACTCATAGACGACGGGTTTGTGCTCGTGACAGCACAAGATGTAAACATTAATGTCGTCCTCCTCGGATGAGTTGTTACATTAGCTAGCTCAGTGGTGAAAGGTGAGCTAGCAGTAGATGCTGGCTTCTTCTGCACTGTGAAAATAGTTCCTAGATGAAACTGCTCACAGAAAAGTCTGTGGATTAACAAGGTCATGATTTTTATGAGAGCTATTTCTGTTAAATTTTTCTTATGTATTTTTTGGCTCTTTGAGCACTACAAGCTGAGTGCCATCAAGCTCCATTATATCAGAGGGAAGGCAGCATATATCTTTAACACTTGGCAACTCTCACCAAAACAAGCTAGATTTTTTTTTTTAATGGCACTACAGGTAGGGGTGAACTGTTACTTTAAGAACAAGTGGCTCCAACCACAAAATCTTATGAATGAACAGAAAAGTGCTAATGAGTTGTGTAACCAGCCTGTAGGGAGAACATTTGTAAAGCAATAATCAGACTTAAAATGGGGACAAAGTAATGCATCCAATTTTAAGAATACCATATCTAATATTTTTACAGCATCAAGCTTACAGGTGGGGCACGGCAGCCATCTTAATCAGGCGCATCACATCCTCTCATTAATTAACGGTGTCCTGTGAGATCTTCCCCTTTTGAAAAGCTTGTTTCAGCAGTCTTTTCCCATCGTGCATCTGAACGCTCCCCACTCACTGTCTGCTGCAGACACACTTAAGATAATGAATAGCTGGAGGAGGTTGGCGTTCTTTACTGCAGCCCAGTAAAAGGCCACCCTGTCTGGATCCACCAGGCAAAAAAAAAAAAAAAAATCTTTCCGGCAGCATCTGGTCAAACTGTGCAAATCAGCAAGCTGAATCTCTTTGGATTTCAAAGAGTTCAGATGGTTGTATTTAAGATGTACTCATGTCATCATTTAAGTTGCTATGAAAGATTTGAAAAGGCCACCTGAGCCAAGATAAAGATGTCTATTCATGTTCATTCCTTCTTTTCCAAAATGACTGTCCATGACTCTCCACAGGAAGGTCAGCTGTTTCTGCTCATTGCCAATAACTAAAATAGGTAAAGGTCAACCTGAGACAGGCTGGGGG
This sequence comes from Plectropomus leopardus, assembly GCF_008729295.1. Classification (NCBI taxonomy): domain Eukaryota; kingdom Metazoa; phylum Chordata; class Actinopteri; order Perciformes; family Serranidae; genus Plectropomus; species Plectropomus leopardus. The sequence continues at coordinate 16,946,466 of NC_056483.1, forward strand.
TTTTGGAGGACCTTTAGACGGGGGTGATGAAACCATTGGCTTTGAATTGTCATCATATTCATCTGCCAAGATGTTCTTGGCAGCATCTTTGAAATTTCAGTTTTACTAATGAATTCATCTCAAATGAGCCAAAAAATAAACATTAAAACAAAGACTTTAACCAACCTTGTAAGTTAATTTTTAAAAGGGATATATGTGTCCACCGTGGACAAACAGCAAACAGGACATTTCATGAGAAAACGGAAGTGTTTTTTGACACAATGCATTTAATAGGCATCAATTGACACACTGATCTAGATAGTCAATTGTAGATGTGAATGGCACTGACAAAGCTGCGATATTTGATGAGTCGGGATGAGAATATGTTGCATTGGCTCTGTCAGTACTGTTCCTCTTGTTTATGGAGTTAGCACCGTTAGCTGCCAGCCGCTGGCCTAGTCACCTCAATGTTAAGAGCCGTGTGCAGACAGCTCATCGAGTCATTTTAATGTAGCTGCACGATTGGCTTCTATTTCTCTCTTGAGTGACAGAATCTGCTGCATACTCTCAGTTTTTTTTCTTTTCATAGTTCTGTTCACATATCTATATACAGCCCTGCCTGATCAGCCCCTCAGACTGTTGACACCATCACAGCGACACCCCCAGACTGCCTTTTAGATGGTGTAAACTGTCTCCAACAAACGCCTGAATTGGGTCAGGGGATATTTAAGGATGAGGCAGTGCTCTGGGAGTAAAGAGGGGACGATTCTGAGGGAATTGGAAAGGCTTTTTGTTTCATCACCACTTGCTATTGAAGCGGAGGGGATTATGGTGCTGGACTATCACTGTTTTTCACCATTATGGAGTGTGGATGTTTGACAAACTGAATTGGACCAAAAGGGCAAAGCGCTGTAAAATGCAAGAGATGCATTTAAGGTCGCCAATTTACTGTAAGCCATTTACATAAACTCCCTGGATAGTTGGTGTTCACAGACTCTCAGGCTACACTGTATAGGTTCAATATGACCTGCACTATCATGGACATACAGTGCAAGTATGTATAGTGCAAATCAAAATTGTTTTGCTGTTGCTTGTCTCTTCCCTTTTTTTGTTCCTTTGTTTGAAATGTAGATTCAGTCAGTGTCATCCACCTCTGATCTGATGAAGGTGCCTTCATAAGCCAAGGAGTATTTGGTTTTCTAAGAGAACAGAATGCATTATAATATGAAACAGGGTGATGGCAAAAACATATGCCGAGCATCACTGAGATGAAAAAGCAGTAAAGCTCACTATCCCTGGTCTCAGTGACTGTCAATGTGCTGTTCATGTCATGAGATTGGGGCTATAAATAAATATATAATCAAAAACAGAACCAAATGCACACATCTTTGTCTATGCGCATTATTGGCATTAGGCAGCGGAACTATAAACATGATCTCTCCTGAGCAAAGGTTTAATAAGGGGGAAGATAGCAATAAATCGCACATATGCTGAGAATTAGGCATACAGCGGGGGTGTTCCAAAAATAAATAATGACAGAGCACTAGCTTCTTAGGAGAGGAAATCTGTCCAGCACTAATTTGTGAAGTATTTCTTATGAGATCAAATTAAATCTGTTAATAAAGTTGATGAACAGAAAGTGATATTTAGCCATGTAGAATGAACACTGTCACTGTCACTGGTCCCGTTAAGTAGCTTGGTCGTGGAGGTTCTGTGCTGCTGAACACATCACCAACTGAATCCATTTCTGGAAGTCATGGGCTAGGGCCTGAGTTTTGGCAAAGCTCATCCACTCAGTGATATTGTCTGCCCACTTCTTTCGCTGTCTGCCTCGTCTCCTTTCCCCCACACTGTTCCCTGAAGGATGGTCTTGGATGCCCATCAAATCTTGTCATGTGGCCATACCATCTCAGTTTCCTTTTTTAGACTGTGGTCTGAACCTCTTCATACTGACCAACGTGCTGTTTGATGTTTTCCCTGACTTCTTCCTTTGTTATATGGTCCTTGCAGTCCTACAAGGACCGCATATACAGTACACTTGCACAACATTATACTTAAATTATGCAAATATATTTAGTTGAAATATGTCAAATCTGCCCTAATTTTGGCTATTGTCAGGAGTGTCTCAGTGAGAGCATTATCCATGTCTGACAAAGTGGGATGAATTTTTTTTGTTCAAGATGTGTTACATAAGAATACATTGTCATGTTTTACATGTAACCTAAGCGTAGTTTTCTTGTTTTGCTCAGTGGATGTGTACATTTTGAAAAGCAATGTGTTTCATGTCTGCGTCTGCCACCAGTTGGCCGTCATGAAAAGAGTAGGCGTAATTCCACTACAGAAAATACTTGATGTTCTCTGCAGTTAGGTGGAAAAATTTATGTGCATATATTGTTATCGGCACCAGCAACTGGCCAAAATAAGTCAGATAATATCTGCATATTGAATATCCCCAACAATCCCAAATTGTGAAGCCCTAGTTTCATCTTGCCTGTGTTGCAGTGAAATCTGTAAAGTATGAGACAACGGCAGGTGATTTTGGGTATCAGTCTTCAAAAACCATATGAGCTGGAAAATACAACTTTGAAAAAACTGCAAACAAAGCTCAAACATTAAAATATATATACACACACACACACACACATATATTATATATATATATATAATATATATATATATATATATATATATATATATATATATATACATACATATATATATAAGTTTAAGTTTTTCACCCACTCACTAAGTACCTCCGGTGTCTTCAGCAGCCTCATGTACTGCCAGTAACACAGATGTGTCCCCATTGACTTATTTCAGTCCCTGTATACAGGTCAGGCAGTGACACACTGTAGCACTGAGGGGCTGTGGACGCGTCTGTCTTCGCACTGCTATACGTTAACGTCACTCACACACAGACACACACACACACACACACACAGAGTGTTCAGCATGCATACATGAACTTGCGAGCTGGCATGTACTCACAAACGCACATATGCAGCCTCGCGCTTACATACACAAACACATATACGGGGTCATTTCTCACTCTGGCGCGCATCCACTCGCTGAAACACACACACACGCTGAGCGAGGAGGCCAGATGGAATCACAGCGTGGGCTGTTGGCCTTTCACACTCTGGAGACTTGATTTCTCACTGTTTCTTCTCCTTCACCGGCCCTTTTTCCTCTCCTTCCTCATCCCACTTACCCCCGTTCTACCGCGCTCTCTCATCTTTGTCAACGCATGCTCGCCTCGATTTTGCCTTCTCTTTTCTTTCTGTCTGACCTTTTTATTTGTTCTTTTTATTTGCTTTTCCATTTTGCAAACAATACAATACAAAGGTCGATTGTGTTGAGCAGATTGTTCAGTTCACAACAAGGCAAGCTGTGTCTGAAGACACTACTGACTCCAAAATTAAAGTGGAAGGTCAAGAGTTATCACATGTTGATGCTGGAGAAAAAAACCAAGCACATAACCCAGTAGTCCTGAGCTATAACCAGCAAGCACACTTTACTCTGACTGCAGTCTTACTTAATCAAATCAGAGGCAAGAGAAAAGAGGGAGAAATGCTTAGTCCTCCAGCCCTTTCGGTTGTCTGTGCCGTAAATATTGATTACAGGTTAAAGGCAATTAGAATAATGGAGCAAAAACCTTGCAGCCTCTGCCAAGCCTTCTTGGCTTTGCCGTGCAGTTTAAAGAATAAAGATTGTGGAGAACGCTCGCAAGCAGGCCTGAGTTCTGATTTAAAGAGCTTGACTGTCTTACCGAAATAAGCCCTTAATACGTCTTACAGAGGATAATGCATATTATACACCACTGATCAACATCCTGAGTAAGGGAAATCGCTTGCCAATGCCCAAGAGCTGAACTTAAAAGGTAAACTCAAAATTAGACAAGGAAGAGTTTAAGGAAATCGACTGCCAGAAAACACTGCAGATATAATTAGCAAAAACAAGCGAAGGTGTTTTAAGTCCCAGTAGTCTCTTTTCAAAAGACCAGGAAGCCAGATAGAGGCAGACATACTGTATCCTGTAGGCCAGTGGTTCCCAAACTTTAATGCCCAATGTCCCCACACAGACCTACCACATGAACTAAACACTAAACAAATCTTTGACCCCACTCGTCTTGTTCCAAGTGTTCATTTATTCTGACTTTTAATTGGGTGTTATTGAATATTCATAACTATTTCAAAGTAGATATTGTTTCAATATTTTTTCACACAGTTGAACTGTGAAAGTCAGTTTGGTCAAGTTTATGTTCATACTTCTACCACATGGATAACTAACTAGCTCATTTCATCCGTCGGCAAGCTCAACTGTAATTTTTAATTAGCTAAAAGATACTTAAGTTAGCTTTTTCAACCATATCATTTACATTGAGCTTTTTCACCTTTTATACTAGCTTATTATATAATTTGTTTACCACTTTTAGCTTCATACATTAAAAAAACTTTTATCTAGCTTAATTATTTCAGTGATTTGTTTGTTACTGTTATCCAGCTGTTTGAATTGCTAACTCATAGTTACTAGACAGTTCTACAATATTTATCTGCTACTTAATTTACTTACAGCTGACTCAATATGGGACTATAATTTTTATTTTTTCAAACTGAGCTACTCTACAATCTTTCCAGATACACTCTGGGGACAACAGGAATACCCTAGGGGGCACAGGTGTCCCTTGGGGTAATTGCTAGACAGTTCAGTACTCTGCTGGTGTTGTTGAATTGAGTCTTGGGCTTTTAAGTTACGCTGAATATGACAGGAGGTAAAGATATTTGCTTTGAAAAAGAGGGCAGTAAAACTTAACATTTGATAGAGGGAGATGTCATCAGTGGACCGTGTACCTGATGGCATATCATGACATAATCTGTATGAGGCATCTTGATGCCAGGCTGCAGATGGCAGACACACCAGGATCCTGATTCAAAGCAAAGCATGGGGAGCAGTCCAGTTCTGTCTTAAAGCGTGCCATACAGCTCAGGGCAAAGTCTGTATCACACACACACTCACACACATGCACACACACACATTCTCTCTTTCTCTCTCTCTCTCTCTCTCTCTCTCTCTCTCTCTCTCTCTCTCGACACAAGCTCTGTGTCAAAATGTCATATAAATATTTAAAGTCTGATCAGGGGACAGTCAGGCAGCCGGAGACTCCCGGAGGGTCCAAACTCCCATTTCTAGCTCTCAATGCAATCCATTTTCTGGTCAGGCTCTACGCATTCCCACAGGTCTGAGTGTGATCGACTCCAATACACAGCAGACAAGCACACACACACACACACACACACACAGTCACTTTCTTTATCAATACAACCATTCAATCAGCAGCTCAGTGGGAGTGCTCTATGGAATATGCCTCAAAACCCACATTGCGCTTTAAAAAAAGTCTATACTAGATAAAGCTAAGCTCCATACAGAAAACTTTTTTGTCTTGAAATTGAAAACTCCTTCCAGAATCACACCTATTATGCTTAGAACTGGCTCAAAAAACATTCATTGGCTAGATCAAAATCACAGACTCTTGATTTTCTAGGTTGCAACAACCTTAGGGGGGCAAGTAACGGTACCTCCAGTAAGAATCACCCCACTGTGAGTTACTGTAATGTTATTTTTTCCAGCTGAGACCAAATAAGGTGCACTATATGATGATGATTCAGTCTCCATAAAGATCCTACAGCCAAACTCAGCTCTGGTTTTACAAATAAATCAGTCCAGCTTGTCCATTCAGTCCCACCGAAGGCAGGAATGTAAACTGGGTGACCGTTTCACCTTAAATAAACAAGGGGACCCCTGTGGCCCCTCCAGTTTCTTCCATAACCACCATCCTGCTCTATGAGGAGGTTTTTAAGGATGGGCTAATACATGGCTACTCTCAAACTGACAAGGGAGTGTTCATGCATGCTTTTTTGTATGTACAAGTGCAAGTGGGGGCGGGGGGGTGCATATTTGCTAACATAGGTAAATACACATGTGCAAACATGTGTCCCTCATGTGATTGATAAACTTATATGTAAGTGCATAAGGGGGATGCTGTGTGTCTTTTATGAGGGCTAATGTTTCATGCTTCTGTCAGTGGCCCCACTCGGAGTTCGTCATCATTTAATGACAAATGTTTAACAGTTTGACATTTCGGTAAATACACTCATTTGTGCAGAGGTTTAGGTGGGAAGATTGATACCACTCTCACGTTTGTCTGCTAAACATGGAGCTCAAGCCAGTAGGTGATTAGCTTAGTCTGGAAACGGGGGTGAATAGCTAGTCTGATTACATAAAAAAAAAAAAAAAAAAAAAAAAACTGAAATGGAAAAACAATTAGCTAAGCTAAGAAAATCACCTGCTCTATCTCAATATTTCCTGTATGGGCATCACACATGTATACATTGGTACATGCAGGACACACGTTCCTGCACATGACCCTCCTCTATGCAAAGTTAAGGCCAAGCTTCTGCAATAACAGGGCTAATTTCATTTCACCAGAAATCAATGAACAAAATGTAGCTAACTGTTAAAAACCAGAAAGGCAAAATGACATTTAGTCATAAAGTATGGAAAACAAAGTCCAATATCTGCAAAACGTCACAACGTTAATGTACATACAAGATGATATTCTAATGTCGTTAGACAATTAAATTATTAGTAACCTGATTTTCCTTTCAACCAAAATTTAACCAACGTCCAATGTCTTTCTGATGTCATATTAATGTCCGGTGCCAGCTGGAAAACCAAATTGTTGTTCAAGATAAACATAGCTACAAATCCTCCTCTGGGAATCATGAATTCCCATAACAAATTAAATGGTGAGCTGTATATTAGCTGTCAAGATATGCTGCACTGGTGTCTTACTTATGCAAGGTTCAATATGGATGTAGAAGTGCCCCAGTATGGCAAATGTTGCATGAGCAGTTGCCTGGCACTTCACTCCAGAAGCACATTTTTCTGCACCAGCCAATAAGCAATTCTGTTTTCTAATGACATGTAAAGCTTTGTCTCTCTGTCTGCTCGTCTCTCTCACTCTCTGTTTTGGACACAACTGACAAATACATGGGATGTGTAAGCATGGCATGTATATGTGATAACTTAAAAGAATTAGATAATTTATTTATTATTTCTTGTATTGTATTGTATTATTGTGTTTTCTTGTAAGAATAACACTATTGCTGCAGACTGGAAATGGTCAACATCATGCTTTGCTGTGCTTGCGTCCGGTGTGAACCCGGCGTAACACACACAAAAAAATTGGATCAGATCTGAAGTGACGCTGTTAAGCAAGCGACATGTACACTGTTCAGAGCACCAGCAGGGGTGGCATTGTTTGACTGTACATAGTCTAAGTGAAAACAGTACAAATGGATCATCTTACAACTGACAGGAGATCATCCCAGGTCCTTGAACTGACCTCTAAACCTCTGAGTTTGTTCACTTTGATCCCTGATCTTCCTCTGTCCTCCCTCTCTCACTCTAAAAGCCCCAGAGGAGTTTGTGAAAAAAGAAACACATCAGGCAGATCAAACAGGGACCCCTCAATATAGAGACCATAAACAGGCTGAGAGTAGAGGCTGTGTGTGTGTGTGCGTGTGTTTCTAAGATAATATTCTGGTAAAATGCATGTAGAGGAGAGAATGGAAAGCGGCCAATGCATGTTTCTGCATGTATTCATATTAATGTGGTTTGTGTGCTTTAATATATCCAAGTTTATTCTGGTATTCACTTGTGTGTGTGTGTGTGTGTGTGTGTGTGTGTGTGTGTGTGTGTGTGTGTGTGTAAAAAAGTGCCTGCACCGTAAATGTGCTTAGTGTGTATTTGGGTTTACACAGTGCAAAGGTTGTGTGATATAGGATATGACCAGAATGTGTGGAGAAAGAGTGAACTGGCAAACCCACTTGGCTAAAATTGCTTCCAGCTTTAAAAGAAAAGAGGAAATACCATTCTGGGAGAGAAATCCTCAGCGTCTGTGTTAAACATCATTGGCATTGTTCATGTCTGCAGAGTTTAAGCTGAAACACCTGCTCAAAGAGGCCCTGTCAAGCTGAAAAGCCAGTTTTACTGTGTTCATTATTGAAGTTTGTCTTTCATACAAAAAGATTTGGACTGGAGAGAGTTGTCATATAATGGCCTCAGTTAACCTGCTGGGGCCATTAGCATTTTGTTCGGCTCAGGAAAGCAGAAAAATGTTCCGCAGACTAAAGCACACTGGCACTTTAAGGAGAAAATCACAAGGATCTGCTGAACATGTGCTGCAGACAGAATCATGAACATTAAACTACTTTTTCAAGGCTACTCCAACAACTCCTGTTCTGTTTTTACAACTCCATGTAGCGAGGTGAGCATGCAACGAGCTTACATAATCCACAACTGCTGAGCCAGTTCCTTACAACTACTACACAGAAAAGGCTTTAAGATCCAACTGTGACAGGTTAAGTGGACTAATAGACTGCATTAATATGCTTGGTTTTAATTGATGTGCTTGTTGAAAGGGATAAGGAAAGAAACCAATGCAAGTAGACCTTTAAAAAAATAAATCTTGAATTAATTTTTTCCCTACTAGTGTAAGGCACACACTGAGGTCATGTACTCAGTGTGTTGGTGGTTGTGAAAGCATCTACAACCTGTTACAATGTGTAAGACGAGGTTTCGGTGGAGATTGCATGATGATGTTTAATGAATGTCAGTGCCAACTTTTTCATAGAACTCTAGGCATTGGGTGTAGTATCTAACATATATAGCCTTATACCATGTTTTGTGTGTGTGTGTGTTAGTGTTTTGGTGGGGAGGGTTGAAAGGAAATGGTCACTAGTGTCATGCTATCAGTGATTTAAAGGTCCAGTGTGTAGGATTTAGTGGAATCTAGCTAGTAGGTTGCAGAATTAAAAGTTCGTCTGCATGCCAAGCATGTAGGATAACTACAGTGGTAACCCGAAAACGTGAATGGCCCTATGGAAAGTTTTTTGGTCTTTTTGTTCTGGGCATGGATACAGTGGGTGCAGTGTTGGAGGTGGGATCCTCTTCATTCTTACGAAAGTTACTCTGTGGTACTTTAAGCTTAAATTGTTCAAATTCTGTGTATAAAATGATCTAGATGATCGGCATTGGTTCCACACGGTGTGGCCCGGGCACACTAAAGACTTCTGCTGGCCGAGCCGGCTACTTCCGGTTTTGCGCTCTGCTAACTTGACATAAAATAAAATAATTTATTCTTGTGGTTCTTCCAGACTTGTTATTGGACTGAATGGATCAAATCCTGATTGTGACGTCTATGGTAAAAAATATTTTTGGGCCCAGTGGAATCTCATGAGGAGCTCAGAAGTTGTAATTCCACTTTTTGGCTGCAACAAAAATTGGCATTCAAAGACCAGCGCAGTACCTGGGGGCCTGGCTCTGGGCCACTGTAGAGTAATATAGCAGATTCCATGAGAGAGTGCCTTTACTAGATGTAGATATAAACCGTTAATTCTGAGGTTCACAAAAGGGATTCTTACTTTTGGGTAACTGTACATTAATAAAAATGTAGTTTAATAAATTTGATATACCTTTTCTTTCAGGGAATGCCCATGACTCTTAAATACTGGACCTTCAAGACATCTGTCCATGTACAACATCAGCCATTTAGTGGGGACACATTTTGCTAATAAGTTGTGTTTCACTTGGCAGTGAGAGTTAACTGGTCTTGCTTGCTGTGGTTAGGGATGATTTCCACTAGGCGTTACTTTTGGTTTGTTATTTCTACACCTGCTGAGTCATTTGCAGCTCCCACACACTCAGTACTGTCTTTGTCCTGCATTATAGAAAGAAACAGGTCAATATTGCAGTAGTTGTCTCTCTTTAATCGGTCCAGTGGCAATATGGGCATTTGACCACAGCAAAAAACAGCTAAACACAAAATCATAGATAAGACAAGCAACAGGTAGCATCCCTAGCCTCCAAGCAGGTTAGCTGGGATATTAGGGATATTATGAATTATTATGAACACAAGTGAAAATAACCACCAAAATGCCGCATGAAGGATCATGACTGTATTCTAACTATCCTGGCTGCAGCCATGCATATATGGACTGCAAAAACATGAACATATTGTGTTAATATATTCAGCTAAGCAGACATTGATTGAAAGGATCCGTGGAAGCCCGGTCCTCAAAATGTGCTGGCTGATCCAAAGTCCAAATGCATTTTTGTGGTAAAACATATAGAAAGCAGCTGAAAGGCAAATACCATTAAACAGCTCCATACATGCCAAGATGAAAAAAAGTCAGACGTTTCCTGAAAAGAGTCTTGCTGATAAAATCAAACACACATGTTGTACATACCATGCCAGTGATCAAGTATAGATGTATAACTAACAAACGTAAACCATTTGGGGGGGAAAAAGTTCTGTGTTGGATGATCAGTGGACAGGTTGTGATGCCTGATGATAATCACTCACTAGAGGACATAGTTCACCCACCCACCTCATCTTATGCATGATTCATTGGCTCTTCATTTCTTTCTTTCTCTCCATGGACTGTACACTGCACACAGTATCTCGTCATCGGCCATTTGGGCCCAGACTGCAGCACCAGATGGATAAAACAAGAACCTTTAAGACTGTGAAGGAAAAAGAACATTTTCTAACTGGTGAGATAAGAGGGAGGATGTTTTGACACATCCAACTACTCTTTACCAAATGCGTTTTATACCGTCAGACTAATTTATTATAAAAGATTCATTTTTCCACAATATTAGTCAAAGATGTACCTCAAGGGGCAAGGTCAGTTTGTGACTCTTTTCAAGGGAAGGAGGTATATTATAATGCTCTGAGTTATTTATTGAATAATACAATGAGTTTATCACAATGCATGTGCGCAGTGACCTTAGAAAGCAGAATTTAAGCTGCAATATTAAAAGCATTATCACAAAAGTCTGAGATGCTTATTAGGGAGATGAATAAGAACGTTAACAGCGATATTATCTATCTCACATATAGTTTGCAATGAGCCTCTTATTAGCAAATTATTGGATATGTGTTTTGTCATAAAATGTCTTATGAGCAAAATTGCTCATTGTAAAGTTGCATCCGGCTGGGTGTCATTTAAAAAATCACAATACCAATACCAGTACCCTTAGTGAATTTGCATTTCCAAGGATAACGAACACATGACTTACCCTTGTCTGCCTTGCTCTGCTTCTGATTAGCTTTCTTTGACATTCTTACCTTAACTCTAACCAATCTCACTCTTCTTACCTAACCCAACCAATCAAACAAATGAAAGCAATGAGTACTAGCTAAAAGGAGAGAGAGTAGGGCAGGTCATGCCTTACTTATCTTAGGAAATGCAAATTTGCATACTCTCAAAGGGATACGGATACAAGTACTTCCTTTGATACCCATAACATGAATGGAGTGGTATGTAATATAGTCATATTTTTGAATGTTTTGGTGGCAACTTGGCTGAACTGCCAAATCTGTCAAATAGACACACTGTGCATAAATTTAGCAAACTACATATTGTATGGGTTGTGACTGTGGCTGCAGGATTGTGAGCAGTTGTTAGAGTCTGGCAAGCTGTACACTTGCATTAACAGGGCTAACTGTTAATATCACATGCAAACTTCACCTAATAGTTATCAACAGGTTTATGAGCCATTTCAGTGTCGGTGTGAATTTGTTTGGACCATTTTACGTTTGTTGGATGTTAGCTCATGCTAACCAAGCAGATATTTAACTGGCAGTTCACCAGGATGAGAGACTGCAGTAAAGAAAGTTTGCTGTTCCTATAAAAGGTGGGACGCACAAAAAACATACATTAAAAGTACTTTCAATTGGTGATCTTCCATATCGAATTTTGACAGGAATTTGTCCAAGGTTATCCAATGTTTTATAGCTAGTTGCTCACTTTAAGCTAGCACCCTCTGTGACCTCAGCAGTCCATACTTGAATCTGCAATTCTGTCACATGAAGTTCCCAATGCAAACCTCGGGGGGGAAAGTCTAAACTTTTTATATCTGGCAGCAGGTTGTATCTTAAGAGGTATTTTCACAATCTCACAGTTGTCTTCTGTTTGCAAGGTTAGGTTTGCCCCAGGAACTCAATGTGACCAAATTACAAAGTAACATATATTACAAATGGGACTTGTCTCAAGCTAAATGCAGAGGAGTATTCTAAAGAAAACAACACAAGTTAGACTATGATTTCTGACATTTACTATGTCCAAGAGTTGATTGAACTTGTAAACACTGATCAGTTGACTAAAATGTTACTAGAACTATATTAAAATTAGGTGCCTAAACTGCTACTAAACTAGTAAACACCATCATACAACCTTGGTACACCTGACAAACATGCAGTTCCAGTTTTATCCAAGACTAGTCCTGCAAAGAGCTATCGCAATGTTGCTGCGGATACAGCTCTTATCTATGACTTTTAAATGGATCTATAGCGTAATATTCTCAGCGTGCCCTCCTGTTCACCCCAAGGGGCCTCTGAGTAGATGGCATTCTTCAGTTGCTCATTGAGCCAATCACTCATATGACGAATAAGCTGTTGGAAGGTAGTGATACCCTTGAGGGGCACAATTAACCCAGTGAGTCTGCAGTTACAGGCAAGGATATAAGCAAGGATACGTATATGGGAGCACCAAACCTTTGGTTGGCCTAATGAGACTGTCGCTTGGTGAAGTCGTCATTGATCACCGTAGTCTATCATGATGATGGACACATACGGAGATTCAGATTGTGTTTCCGATGAGTTAGAGTTGGATGTTATGTCATTGCTGGACATCTGAAATGCTGCTTTCAACAAAGTTAATGTGAAACAGAGGCAGGCAGAAGAGAAAAGGTGGTTAGGAGAGTAAGACAAGATGGTGACGACAGGTCAATGGAAACTTCATCAGGGGTATGTCAGTTATAAGTCAAAGGCAGGACATGGCTGTTGACAGGACTGAGTGCCATTCACTGCTGTCCAACCCTCCCACTCAGATTTACAACTTACTTGCCCTTGACAAACCAGCCTTGAAACACAGAGGATTTTTAGGAGCAGAGTTTGTACTGGAACATCGATGCAGCTAGAACGAACAAGACCTCTCTTCAACAAAAGAAATTCTGAGATTTCGACTTTCAGCCAAGGCGGTTAACTGCACACATTGAGCTAAATTGTAAACTGTCTCAGTTGACCTCCCTCAGAGACAGGCATGGTGTAGCATTTCCTGCCCGGTGAGTGCTATGAAGTTGAATCAAATTCTACCCAATTACTTTCTCCTATAAGTGCATCACAACCCAGGTGAAAATATACAGTACTGCAGGGTTCTCAGAAGTGGACGGAGATGGGACTCATTCTGACTATCTCCAGCAGAGTGTCAGGGGTTGATAACACTCATAACCCCCCAGTGTGTCCAATTTTTCAAGGTTTCACAGGGTTCGGACATAAAAACACACTCCCAAGGCAATCATACTAGCTTGATTTTTATGCCACAGTATACTCTATCTCCATAAAATCATGTCCTCATAACTGGCACTGCTACACAAGTAGAAGTGTATTAGGTTTTTATTGATCATGATTAGGTGTTTTTCTTCTCCTTTGGCCACTTTCATGGTTCCTGTCTGCAGCATGCGACACAAACAATAGGGGGTTAATGTCTTTTTTTAGTGGTGCCTTCATAACTCCTTTCTGCGTATTAAGATTAGGTTTATTATTATTGCTCTCATAGGTGCACTGTCATCGTAAAAGTTTCCCCAATTCAATCATGCACAAGCAGCAGTGATGGCCACAATGCTGGGTTTCAGCAAGTTCAGAGCGTACCTCAACCACTGCCTGAAGGAGAGATAAAAAATAATTGAAGAGCAACCTGTTGTTTTATGATCCTCTTCATATTTGACAGAAAAGAAACTTTGGAAGACTTTCAGCTCTTACTAATACAAAATCTTGGCTACTGGCAAGCAGTTTGCTGGTTCAGTGAATCTAATGTCTGACTCGTGGTTCTGTAAGAAGAGCTCCTCTGACATCTTGAAAAACTATAAAGCTAATTTGCAATCATCCTATTGAAAATGCATTCTGAGAAGTTGGGTAATGTCGTGCTAAAAAATAAAAATGAAAGTATGGGCTCAAACTGAAAGAAATAAAATAAACCTCTCGTTTTTTTCTGCTTTTTCAAAATTCACCGTAACGTCTCATTCAGGTACAGTATGGCTGTGCATATTTTTATCAGGACAAGAAAGCTGGTAAAAGTCATTCCTTTCGCAGCTTGTATGAAAGTAGATCTCAAAAGATGAACAACACGAATCTTCCACAAGATTTTCTTGACTGAATGAAGCTGGACTGATTGAGCTACTAACATAGGGCTAATAGCCCTAATTATAAGGATTTATCATATAGACCTACATCATATGATTTTTTCTGGCACTAGGCCTACGACAACAAAAATATTTTCAATATTGATTATTCTGCTAAAAGCTTTCTCAACAAATCAATGAAAGTTTTGGAAAACAGTTATTTATTTGCATTGTTTCCTGGAGCATATGGCAAGCATATTAAATGGTGAGCTGTAGAGATTTAGTAGTGATGGCAGTCGAATTTTGTGGCCTTTCAGAGTCAGGTGAGCTGTTTCACATCTTAATTGTAGCTGGCTCTTGGTTGTAGCTTAATTATTACAGACATGACAGTATTTTTATTTCTCCTCCAGATCCCCATGTATATCCAAAGATCTCAAATTATTCATACACACTGGACCTTAAAAACATGAGAATGAGACCCCCAGTCGCAATGAAATGCCTGTTTAAAAATGCTGGGCCAATTTTCGGACTTCTCACTTTTCCTCAATATGGCCTCTACTTCAATTTTTTTTTACAATGCCTGGACATTTTCTGGAGAACTTGCTTTTATTTACTCTTATATTTATGTGGTCAAGTTTTCGAGATAGTGAGAAGGATTCCTCCTTGTTTTGTTGCTGAGTGTCGATCCAATGTCCCACTGCAGCTGTAGAAAGAAATCCAGTGACAGCTGTTATTTCTTTAAAATTAACTATCTTGTCAAGTAATATTTACTGCATTAATAGTGTCTTAGTGTTTTGCCAACTGTCTGTCAGTATTACATACAGTATATTAAATGGCCAGTCATATCGGTCATGTGGGGTTGTATTGGAGACATTATCCACAATCTCTGCGTTGTCTTCCCCAGAAGACTCTTGATTACAGGCATTAAACCAGGGAATAATCCAGGCCAAGACTCTTAGAAAATGTTAATGAGAACCTGTTTAAACCAGGTGCTTTGCCAGAGGGCATTAACAGAATGGCCACCCAGAATATCCTCTTTGGTAAAATGAACATTTGGAAGAACTGGTGTTCATATTCTGACACAGCAGGCTGGCAGCTTGTCTTCCAAGTATGTCATAAATCTTATTTTGAGCCTTTACTTCACTTAGAGGTGAAGAGGGATTTATTAAAATCAGGAAATGGGCCATTAATGACCAGGGGAGCGTTGCCTAATAATTGTTCTCAGACGTTTTATTCTGGTCTGTTTCAGGCATTTCATTCTACATTATTTTGCAGGTTACTGGTTACATTTTTAAAAGCTCCGTTTGCACACACTTACTGTGTGAGAGCCGTGCTCTTCTTATGTATTGACTCCAGCATCCCAGCCAAATGTGTTATCCGAGATAGTGTTATATTTTAAAAACTCTTTTCCTAAACCTAGTCTATGTACATTTACGTTGAGTTTGTAACTTAACAGTCAGTACATGACATCATCCGTGGGGCACTTATTTGGTAGCAATCACTGTAGGAGGATACGTTGAATATCAAAATATTTTTTATAATTCTCATATTGTGCATATAGTGAGTATGTCTCAAAAGAAACTCTTAATCAATGTTTTTTTCTTGAAGAAAAACATATTACAGGATAAATACTAAGGAAGTCCCGAGGTACATTTTTATCCACCCAAGAGTTGAGAGAGCACTGTTCTTCCACAGCCAGATGTTTGGCCTCGGTTTAAGCTTGCATGTTGTCGAGTGAGAAGAGAAATCTGTACTGTGCAGCACAACACCAGTTTTCTCGGAGAACCTGAGAAGCGTAGCCTGAACAGAATGTGAGGGAGGATATGTTTTGAAAATGACCTGTAATCCAATCCAAGCTCCCCACTTCCTCCCTGATGGGACTCCCTCGCCAGCCTCTGTTGTTTTCATTTTTGACAACATGCTGAAGCACATTTCATCTCCGCAGAGAGCGACCTCCTTTACAGGATCATCCAGTACATGTTACGCTGGTGTTGCTGAGCCAGGTGCCCTCGTTCAAAGGAGAACATGCATTTCAGCATGGTTGTCTCCTGTGGTGAGCAAACCACAGGCTTTTACAATAACAAGCTGTACCAACTGAGCTGCACATGAACAGAGTGCTCATAGCTGGCTACTCTGATACTATGCTGCATCACTGTGATTAGACTTTCATTCCAAATCATAAGTAATCGGAAATACAAAACTAATTTAATAAGGTTATGAATGAGAAATTGTAATGCATTCTCTGAGCTCTAAATGTTCTCCTCTAGTGATCAGAATTCACAGTGTTCATATTCTGGGAAAGCTCAATATGAATTGCAAATATTACAGTCATGCATTCACACTTTCAACAATTTACCTAGAGGCGTGTTTTAACAAGCAGTGAAACATTTAGTCATCAGATCTACTTTTTAGACAATTGAATCACGCAGTACAAAGACATAACGGTAACATTCACTCCCCCGTGAAGTGAGCAGTGAAGGCTACCTGAAAAACAGACTATGCAGTATATTGAGTATACAGTGCAGTGACATGGAGTGAAAAAGGAGCAATAGCAAATTAAAAAAGCAATCACTACATTTACATGCACAGTTAAGTCGAGCTACGGTTATAGCTGGATGGAGGCCATTTAATTGGACTACTGTCCTTGTCCCAGTATACATGCATCGGGGGAGAATTGATTTTTTTGATGGAAGTATGTCTCACTCTGGCGTGGTAGGCAATGATCATACCCCCTTTCAGCTAGTTGCTTGTGGACCGTCTTTCAGTTGACATTCTGGGTCAAAGCCCAGCATGGAGACTGTGGAGTATACACAAAATGTCTAGGCCAGTTTAGGTTTGTTTTAGGCATATAGTAATTTGTCCCCCAACATTTTTTTCCCCCAAGATTTCTGATTTTATGGTGACGCACACATCTTGATTTGCACTGAATAACAGGAAGGTGTGTACTGATTCCTCATTATCTGTATCTGTATATTGAATTGAAGTCTGGCAGTTGGTGTGGTTTACACCAGAAGCCAAATTAAATCAGGCAAATGTTTTATTTTTTTAACCTGATATTCATTGGCAATGAAATTGTGCCTTCAAAAGCATAAAATTGAATTAATAATGACTTACAATTAATTATTTTTCCTCTCTATGTTTTTGTTTTCTTTTTCTTTTTAATTAAACCAGGGCTGTCAAACCTATGGCCTGGGATCCACAACCGGCCTGCCCAGCAGTCCAGTGTGGCCCACTGGATGACTTTGCACACCTAATTTTGATGCATCTGTGAAGGCTTAGAGATGCAAGGTTTCCAGAGCAAGTTAAACAGTGAGTAACCATCTTCATGTAGAAAACTGTTTTAGAGACTTTTCAACCCTTACCAGAATACAGTAAAATGAGTCTGACACCACTGGCACAGCCATGCTAGTGGCTCTGTGAGAGCTAAATGCTAACTTGTGATTTGTGCACTAAAATATGTTTCTGAAATCACTTCACGCAAGAAACAGATAGTGCAGTAACATTAACTTGGACATTCTTTGATCAGCTCTACCTAGTTTTACGGTTTGAGTGAGAGGTGGGTTTGTCTCTTGATCTGCCTCTACAGTTTTGTGTGCAGGCTGGTGTGCATATGAAAATACAAAGGTACAACCTGCAGGTTGGGCAACAGTGCTGAGATGTAGGGAAGTTTCCCACAGTTCATTTACACGAACAACCCACATTGTTATGATACAAGCTGGTTTAAAATCATCAAAGTGTCTCTTTAAAGCAATCTACCACGGTTCAGTGCTCTGAGTTCTGCTTACTCTACTGGACACCGATTACAGCAGAAGGGGTTCATTGATATTTTTTCCTCCCTCTGCCCTGCAGCATTTTTTTCTGCAAAAAGTAGGGTGCACAGCTAAAGCTTCCTTCGCCTGCAACGACTCCATCTGGGCACCAAATGACGAGTGGGTGGAGAAAAGAGAGAGAAAGAGAGAGAGGGAAAAAGAAGTGTGCAAAGTGACCGGAGTCCCTCCCCAAAGTCAGCTCTGTAACAGAGACAGATTGCAGTGGGAGGGACATGTCCCATTTCTGAGTGTGATTAGCACTGAAAGCAGATGACAGCATGATCTCAATCAAAGAGGCTGTCAGGGACGGAGGGATGGACAGAGAGAGACAGAGACACAGAGCCAAAGAGTTTGATGTAACACTGCACACACACAAAACAAGAAGGTTTTTTTTAAGTAGGGCAAACCAAATGTGAGACTATTTGTTGGAATTAAGTTTATTTGACAACTGCTTCTCAAATTAACTGCTCTGCTCTGTCCAATAAAATCTTAACGGTGCAGTCAGCGGTTCTAATACAAAACACTTTTTGTCAAACTCTCTTGTGAATATCTCTTTACAGTCTCTATTTATCCTTTCTGTGTCCGCTGGAAAAAGAAATCTGGTGTTTCTACACAGCCCTTGCTCTGTAAATGGGTAACAAACAAAGTGGCTCCAGCCAAGAGCCACAGCTAGCAGACTGTTAGGAGATGAATTTTAAAGTGTGTTGGAGTAGAATCACAGACTGTACATTTAATTCATTTGTTTAAGTGCCCACCCATTATGAGATGAAGGCGTCCTTGCGACTGTGGCTAGCAGTTGTGACTTGCTAAAGTCAAATGGTGCTGACTGAAACTCCACAAAAGATTTAACACCCGCCTGTTGCACAATTCACTGATGCAACAATCCCACTTTTAGTTTATGTGTGTAACATCTTGCAGCAGACGGAAATAATGAAAACATTTTATAAGGAACTTTACTGTCTGTGGCAGGCGAAAGAAAGCACTGCAGAGTTCTGTGGATTAAAGATTTGATAAAATCTTTTAGAGTTTCTACTTAAGCCCTACTTAATGCAATTTTTCATTGCCCTCTCCTGTGTTCCTCTTGGGTCAAAATTTTCTTTATTTTTCTGGATTCATTACTATTTGTCCACAGTTCCTTTCTTTTTTACTATCACAACCTGTTTCTGGCACTGTGCAGCCTTTATAAAGGCCCTCAGAGACAGCTGGTGGTCAATGTTTGCAGTTTAGCTAAGCGCACTAGAAGAAAAACTGAAGTGATGAAAGTAAAGAGCTAAAGTCGAGAGAGTGAAATTGAAACAAACTTGTTGTAACTGTTTTGACAAGGTAAAATTATTTTTCTCTGCCCGTTCAGCAGAAACAATTCTTGATGGTTTGTGTTGTTGTTCACTGAACATGGTAAATATGATTTGTTCCTTCAACATTAGATTGTGCTGTTAATGTGCTAACAGGCTAACTAGCATCATGGCGGTTTTCTGTTTTCCCATTTTGAATGATGTCTGCAGACAGCCACTGTCTGCTGGTATGGAGGGGCTCTCCCTCTAACTCAGGTGCAGAATATATGTGCTGGTTGGCTTTTGGTTGTAGTATTTGCATTCTGTTCATGTGCAATGTTTAGGCTGAGGCACAGGTGATGAGAAGTGGTGAAACAGTCGGCTTTTGTTGCCACTAGTTCTTTGATGTCAGCCCAGAGTGTCTGGGCCATAAGCCCCATGACTCTAGAAGTGCTCTGTTTCCTGCCCGTTGGACAGGAAAATGGATACCTTATCTTCATTCTGAACTTGTTACTTGAGCGTAACACAGGACAGTCTAGCTGTGTTTTTTGGGTTTCCTTGGAGTCATGGAGGACCCGACTTGCCCTCCCTCTCCACAGCAGTGTACTTAGCTGCCTTTCAGTTACAGTGAGCCTCCTGTTTTGCCTGAATTGGACACTGAGGACCCAGGGGTGTGTGGGCCAGGGAGGACACCCACCTGTTGGTCCCTGATGTTGGCCAAACCTACAGCCTGGCTTTCCTTCCTCCATCAGGTAGTACAAGGGTCATAAACCAAAAACTGAACCAAATTAACTGTATGAAACATAAAACTGCTGATGCAATGCACTTTGTATTTTGTTATTTTAATTCTTCAAAAGTCACCAGATTGCAGGATACAAAGCCTGAAATTCAAATTTCTCTGTGAGCACTCCAAACCACCTCTTTGGTTTCAAAATCCTCCCTTTTTTGAGGTCTTAAGGTTGGCAGCAGATACCTTCTGTATCCTCAGTGCTTAAAGTACAGAATGCTTAATATGGATATAATCACAGTTTAAAGAATAGTAGTCAGTTGCAATCCAAAATCTCAACAGCTGTCTCCAGATCAGGTCTTATACTTGCATGTTTTGAACCTCTCTCACCTCCCAGTAACCCACCACACTGGCTCCCATGTGCCAGCAGAGTGATTATTCTGTTCCCACTTGGAACATCCACCCTGCAGCTGGCCACAGCGCTCAATACCCACCCAGACAGATCGTAAACGACCCAATCAGATAATCCCGTTCCACCTGGCTGTCCAAACGAGCGGCTGAGCTGCCTGGATGGTTATTAGCCATTGATTACAGCACTCAGAGATTGCCTATCATAGCTTTAGATAAATCTCCGTGCACCCATGTGCTGCATGCCCATACTGGGTCAAATGGATAATAATGCAGATAGTAATGTGCAGCACTCATAGTAAGATAGCAGCTGCAGCTGTTGGGCTCAGCAGCAGGCCACCAGTGGAGGACAACACACTGGATTCATTACACAACAGAATGAGAGCAATTGAGCATTATTACTGTCAAATATCACTGTTTGCTTTCATAATGGGGATTAATGATGATGAGGAACTCTACCGACCTCGTAAATCCATCAAGTGAGCACAGAGAAAATCACACACCAGCACAACAAATTGATAGCGGCTGCATATTGATGAAAATCAGAATATGACATCATCTCTCATCCCTCTTATGCTTTCTGTAAGAAAATAACATCACGGTGCAAACTTTGAGCCTTCATCTGCATACAGACACCTTTTTTCTTGATCGGTTGATCTGATGCCTCTAGCCTCAAAATATTCTATACATAGCTAATGTAATATTTGCAAATATCTTCAGCTGTTTGTTACAGACAAGGCCGACCTTTGAAATGAATATATCTTCTTATCATGAATACAGTTTTGATAGATTTGTTTGAACCTGTGCCGCTGCCACGCTGCATACAAACAACAGCACTCCCCCGGGCTGCTTTTATTTACTGTGGCATTTGGTTGTGTCGCGAACTATTGATCAGGGCCAGCTCATCATCCTTTGGGAGAAGAGATCGCTGACCCCCTGGCACACTGTAGATGACCCAAACGGAGGATAGAAATCTGCACCCCCATGTGAGGGTCAACAATCCTCAACTGATCCACAAACCTGCCTGGAGTCATGGAAAATCTACAGTGAAATTTACAGTCTCTGTGTGTGTGTGTGTGTGTGTGTGTGTGTGTGTGTGTGTGTGTGTGTGTGTGTGTAAACACATGTCTCAGTCTAACACTATCAGCTGCTGCCATGGTGCTCACCTCTTTTATATACCCAAGACTGGGCATCTACCAACATCCCACTTATGTTAGATAGATGTAACAGTCTCAAACTGCCAATAGTACAAATTCAACATGTATAGTATCCCTGGAGCTCTCCATGTAAACATAGATATGGACCAATAGTCTGTCAAACTGCTAATTATGATGCTATCTTTGGTGTGTTTGAGGCTTCCTTCTGTTCTGCTGAAGTGTCTTCAAACTCTATTTAGACCTGTACATGGACAGGGTGAAAGTCTTGATTGGACTGGGGACCTCCACAACATAGACTGTATAAGCAATGGATGTAGCCTCCATTAAGTCTTCCATTGGTTTTGGGACTGATGTTTTGAAACCTGAGTTCGGCATTTCGGCCGTTGTGTGAAACGTTGTATGAAGATATGTTGATCAATGGATAAATTAGAGAATTTTTAAGACAATTCATCTTAAAAGTGTGCCATAGTGTTGTCACACTTTTTTTTTTATCATTTCTGTACTCAATTCTGCTCTAATTCTGCAGTACATAATGAGTCAACCTGTGTAGTAGTTTATGTACCACAGGAAGATCACAACAACTGGATGTGACTTTTATTTAAAGGCCAACATACAGTAAATATCAAAGGATGTGACCTATTACATCGTCTGTGCAGAGATCCGAGCTCATGCAAGACACACATAAACACGTTGTACATCATACTCATCCCACTTGGCAGTTTGGTTTATGAGTCAGGGTCAGAAGCAGCAGGTGAACTTCCTGTGATGCCGTCACATGTGTGCAGAGGGGGGGCTGCCAGGAAATGACACATTGTCTAGGAGGCAATGCTGCCAGGTTGTTCTCTGACAACACTTTGTTCCATTTGTCTGTGCATCTATCTGTAAGGCTCCCATATGTTGTACAATCTCTATCACTAAGGACATGATGCTGAATTTTATTTTATTTATGTCCTCTCCATATGGACCACATAATCTCAGGTGGCTACTGATGGTATATGCAGGGTGTTGTTTTGGATGTCAGTGGTGCTGCACGATTTCATTCCCCTGGTTGGGCATTTGAAAAATTGGGGTAAAAAAGGCAATGTGGTGTACTGAAAATATATAGCTTCAGAATTTTTCTGAAACATTAAATATTTATGATTTAATAAGTAGCAATCAAGCGTTAGACAATGTCACATCCTTAGAAAAAACATTTTTTAAGGTTCGACCTTGAACCCTAACTGACGGCTCTACCTTGAACCCATCATAAAGGGTTATACGTACAAGCATCTGTGAAAGGTTCTACCCAGAACTCCCTTTGAGAGGAACTACAGAGAAGAACCCTTCTATGATGTATTGGTTCCCCCCAGTTTACCCTCTGGGGGTTCTATCCAGAACCTTTCCAGCTTCTAATACCCCTTTCCCGGCCAAAATTAGAGCATGCACATGGGTTTTTCAAACACTTAAAATAGGCTATAGGCTGCTTTCCAGTTGCTAATAGAGCAGAGCTGTGTACATGGCACGACAGCAGACTAGTAGGCCATGCCTTTCTGTCACGGATAGAGCAGAGAACAGGAAGCAAAATGGACTGTGAAAACTTAACAGTGGTTACTTGTCTTTGTACATTACTTATTGAGTCTGTATTTCAAACTTGGTGCAGTCTAATTTGGATCAGTGTTTAAGTGCTGCTTAGGTGGAGACGGAGGGTAATTAGTGGTGGCGCCTCATTGCATCTCACCATTTAAGGAGCTTAAATTAGCGTGAACACCCTGATGTTGTGTTCCTATCAATGCCAATCTAAACCAGAGGCGATAAATACCCTTGACAACTTCCAAGTCATTTCACCCAGGTGTGAAAGTACACTTTCATTAAAAAGCTAGATGCAAGTGAGTGTAAGCAGGTTTTTTAGTGTAGTGGGAGTGAGGCTTAAAGAACCCAACGAGAAGGTTCTACTGAGAACCCTTTCATATTTTATGGGTTTCATCTAGAACCCATCCAAGGGGGCTCTAAAAACAGCAATTGACTACATTACCCATAGATCTTGGTTAAAAATTTGAACAGACTACAAAATGCGATTTACTAGGTGGCCACAAAAAATGTGGTATTGTATGGCATGGATTGATGGAAAAGACATTAACGGTGGCAAAACACAAGTAAAATGAGTTAATTAAGGGGATTCCATCTACATTTAAAAAATGGAAACATTCATAAACATTTGAATAGTTGAGGGTGAGCATCTTTTAACACCCATACTTTCAACAATCCTTGATGAACTTCTTCCAAAAAGGGTTCATGTCAGCACAGCAACATGACAATGCTAACATACTGATTTTTTTCAGTTGCCATATTTGCCAGCTCAGTTTAGCACATAACATTTGCTAATAAGCATTAGCACAAAGTACCGCTGAGGCTGATGGGAATGTCATTGGTTCTGCAGGTACTTGGTCATAAACCAAAGTACTGGACAAATTTAGATTAGGTCCTTTTGATGGTGCTTGAGGTTAATTCATGAGAGTCATAAGGGTTTATTTTCCACAATGAATGTTTGTAAGGCATTTTATAGCAATCTGTATCTCTGAAATGACCAAAGTGGCCAATCTGCTCGTGGCTAAAAACAACTTTAGTTATCATTATTTCAAAAACGTGTCTCAGTCGACATGACTCTGTGTGGACAAGCTGTAATGGACTGTCACTTTTTGCTCCTTTGGCAGTCTTATGTCAGTTTAATGTCAGAGTTGCAGGTGCACAGTAAAAACGAAATATTTTCAGGATTGCATTATGGTGGTGTTAACAAGCGCAGCGAGCCCCTACCTCTCTCCTCTCATAGCTCCCAGTAGTGCTTCCACTTCTCCGCTTTCATCCACCTGAAAGTTGGCAGTGATTTCAGTCAGGAGTATGTTCTTGTCTCTTTGTCACAGTGAGCCACAACACCAAACCCTCTGTACTCCCTCAGACTCCTCACCAGTGTTACCAATTCACCCAGCTCATTTACATGGCACATTTCCCTTAATGATCACAGTCTCAAGGCTTTCTCTTATTATCAGCTGCACATCTGTACCATCTCCTCATAAAGTGTTTCTTAACTGTTGGAGCAATTTTGTCTTTAAAAAGCCGAGGGCCTTTTGCTTATAATTAACATGTTTAAAGGCCTCTCATGTCATAACACCTTTGTTTTAATGTGATCATTCATCTGGGGAGCATCTGCAGGATATTGGTTTTGCCATGGCATATTCTCAGCTCACGATTATTCTTGGCCCAGGGCTGATTAAGCCCATTACGGTTTTTACATTTACATTCTAAATGTGTTGATAACACTTGTATCTTGAGCTGCTTACAGTTAGAAGCGAGGTAGGCTTCCATTTTAAGGCTGCCAACAGTACCAGCAGTAAATGCATTGTATTATGATATTGTAATTGTAAGGAATAGACTGTATGCTTATAAGAAGTGTGATTGTTATTCATAAACTTAGGTATTTCAGTCTAGTATTGAACCTGAGAAAAACTGCCACAAATAGAAAAGGTAGATGTTAAGTAAAGGTGCTTTATGAGAGCTCCATCACAGTAAGTAATATGAAATGGCCTAAGTATGTAATATAATCTTTATTTAATGTCATTTTAAATTCTTTTCAGTTTGGAAGATTTTAACATTTGTCAAATGCAGCTTATCAGAAGTGGAGCAGCTGGCGATATGACACGATGCAAACTGTCAGTGTAAGTGAGCATTGTTGTCGGAAGTGCCTGTAGTTCCTGTACATTTTCTTTTCCCTCCCTTGAGCTAAACTGACAAAAACTTTCTGTCTGCTAAGTCTTGCACTGCTTCACACTACATGAACCTGGCCAGTCTGGGCCAACAATTCAGACACATTTTAAAAATCATATGGGGCCGCGACCACGGCCTGAAGCCTGCTCTGCAGTCAGGAGGGTCTGGGTATTCACTCCTCAACCCATTCAGACTACGGGCTAATCTGTGCTGACAGCTGGGCTACTGCAGTCACGCTCGGAATAAGAATAAAACTCATCTAGCGTAACGCAGCATTAATTCATATGCTAACTGTGACAGGTCTAGGCTAACCCACTTCTGCAGGCTACAGTCTGCTTTAAAATGTTCCTGTGTGAAATGGTTCTTCGCCCAGAGCCAAGAGCCAATTCAGTGCACGAGGACCAGTATGAGAAACGCTTCAGCGAGCTATAATCAATCATAATTTCTCAAAGTAGGGTGGTAAGTGCATTGCTCATCTTTCTGCTGTGGCGCTCCCCTCACTGCTGAACTTGCACCATTCAGCTTTTATTCAGCAGTATGTCGAGGTGGACGACAGGCGGTGAGCGGCAGCCACGATGCTTTGAGGTACTTGATCCATCAGTGAGAGTATTCCCACCTAACATCAGCTGCATTAAAGCATATTGGCCAAAGTCTTCTGTCATATTTCTTTCAGAGAGCCTGTGTGTTTCCTCAGGTCACAGCCAACTCCTTATCTCTTTATCTCACACTCACAAACACACACAGACATTTGGAGAAGATGCTGCAGATATCATTAGACCCTGACTGGTAAATTATAGATCAGTTGGCAAAAGCAGCACTCTCTCTCACTGTGTAAGAGCATTTTGTGCTTCTTCACCACAACATTTCGGGAAAAAAATACACTAACTATGAATAATGTATTGATGGCAGTAATTCAAAGTCTTTTATTACTGTTTGTGCAAAACGCATGCACTGATGCTGCTTCTAATATCACTGAATCATTTAAAGTTGTAGAAACAGTAATTATTACTATGTCAGGATTAAAAAAAAAGATTAAAAGGCATATTTTGCACATTTCATATGTTTTTTAGGCTGCCCGCAGTGCAAACTGCAGGCGCACTATATACTATTCGTCATTTGTATTGTTTTTTATGCCATTCCTTCCCTGACTTTTTAACCCAATTGCTAGTGCAAATGTTGGCTTTTCCATTTCTGCAAACCACAGATGTGTTACATTTGAATGTAACGTGGCAAATATGTTGAAATGTTACATCTCTTTATACGTCAATTTTTAGTTGAATGTTTTATGTTTATGACATTGCTGTGGTTAACATGTGGTTGGGTTTTAGGCACAAAAACCACTTGGTCAGGTTTAGGAAAAAAATTCGTGGTCTTAAAAACCCAGTATGGCTGCCACAAACATTGCTGGAGATGACCCGAACTGTTGTTGAAGAACAGCCCCTTTTATAACTACACACAAGGTTAGACATGTTCCAAATTGCTGTTAAAACAAACACACACACACACACACACAAAAATGCTTTTATTGCTACAAACAACACTGGACATGTCCAGCGCTTGTTAAGAAGCATCCATTTTCTGCTACTAACATGGTTGGACATGAGCCAAACTGTTGTTCAAAAACATCCACCTTTATTACTACAAACACACACACAAACACACGCTTTTGCAGCTACAAACATAGCTGGACATGTGTTGAACTGTGATTGGAAAAAAAGGCTTTTGCTACTACAGACAAAAGCTCTATACAAGTACAGAGCTTTTGTCAAAAAATGCTTTTTAAAAATGTCTTATTATTTTGTATTTATTTATTTATTTATTTTGCTACAAATGTCACTGGACACATCCCCAGTTGTCATTAAAAAAAAAAACTACTTTTGTTGCTCCAACCATGGCTGGAAATGTCCCTAGCTTTCACTCAAAAGAAAAAAAGAGCAAAAAATTACTTCTGTTGCTACATGTCCTTAGCTGACATTAAAGAAATACACCAGCTTCTGTGGCTACAAACATGACTGGACATGTCCCAGATTTTCTTTAAAAACACCCACTTTTGTGGCTACAAACACCAGTGGACATATCTTGAAATGTCGTTAAAAAATGCCCCCTTTTTTTGTATCACAATCACTGTTGGACATGTCCTGAGCTGTTGCTTTTGTCGCTACAGACACCAGTGGACATGTCCATAGCCTTTGTTAAAAAAACACCTAATTTTGTGGCTACAAACGCAGCTGGACATGTCTCAACTGTTGTTAAAATGCGCTTTCATCACACAAAAACCCTGGGACATGTCCTGCTTTTATCACCACAAAAACCACTGGACATGTCCTGAATTGTATCATTTATAAAAAAAAACACCCACTTTTTGTTGGTCTGCTGTTGTCTGCTGTTTTTCAGTTGTCTCACTTGGGTGTTATGCCAGCACCCCGTAATGTATGAATAAAACGTACAAATATAATATCAGTGGTTTGCAGAAAGGTACAATGCCAACATTTTATTCTGGCGACTGGGCTCCACTTGAGTTTAATTTGAAATGTTATGACAAAATGCAATGATTACTATTTCTTCACTGGAAAAACACATATTTCCCACTTAAATGCAGGAGATGGGAAGTGCCATTGCCTTCTTTAGTCTTGCACTTCCTCCAAGTTTCTCCCACTGAAGTTATTAACAGCTCTGTTATGGCATCAGTCTGCCTTATTCCCAAAAGCACAAGTTTGAAAAAGAAACTGTTGGCCACAGTGAGCCAGAGAGAGAGAGTGAGGGAGAGAGGGAGAGGGAGAGGGAGTGAATTAGAGAGAGAGAGTTTGCCAACAGCGCCAATCGACCTACTTCCGATTTTGCGGTGCGGATCAGTTTCAGGTTTTTGGCCAATGGGTGGCTGCATGGTACGAATGTTTACCCCGTACAGGAAGGGTGGAAACATTTTTTGGTGCAGAGCAGACTCTGGGTTTCAGAGCCGCTGTAACCACAACCAATCACTGGGGAAAATCTCCCCAAAGCCATTTCTGCGTGTGTGTGTATGGAATTAGTTTCCATTGCCCTGACTTTGAAGCTTACAGTTTCTAGTCTTATCAGATCTACGTGGAGGTACTGCACAACTACTTTTGACATTGCAGGCCTTCCTGGGAAAAGGTAAAGTCAGTATAATACTGTATATAGGCTGATACTATCAATATATGTTACTAGATTGGCTGGATATTCAAATGCACTAGTAGCAAAACTATAGCATACATTGGTTGACAATGGTGATTCCCTTATAACGTACTAAAAAAAGATGTATAAACTATGTGTAAGCATGTTCTGCGTTTACCCTCCACATTGTGTGAATCCAAGTCGTCAACAAGCTTCCAAGTTCAAATATCTAAATGATCCATTTTACGTCAATGCCTGTGTTCAGTGCCAGTGTAGGGAGTAGTTTGTCCCATTTATAGCAACATGAACTTTGTGGCCTGTTACAGACCAACAATTTCAGCTGGCTTTCTCTTTTCTTCAACCATAACCATTCTTCTTCTCTAATTTGCCAGATTACAGTATTTTTCAACCTGTGTTTTTTGTAATTGAGGTCATTGTGACTGTTGGTCATTTTTTTATAGAATCAGGAAATGCTTGAAATCATATCAGAGTAGACGGCACATTGGTCCTGCTGCCTTTCTTCTTGTGCCTCCATTCTTTGTATTTCTTCCTCCATTTGGTTTAATTTCTCGACTGTACACTCCAGTTTGAATAATTATGGTCGGCCATGAAAGTGAAATGACTCACACTCACCCTTATAATAGTCGACTATTACCACCACCACCACCACCACCATTATTAACCATTGCACTTGGTTTCCTTGAATTTCATTAGAAGACTAAATGCTACTTCTGTAGCAAGCCCCAAGCCCAGATCAAGCCCCGGTCTTTATAGTTACAGCAGCTGTCACATTTTCTTTATTTACCGTCACATTCAAAGAGAAGTATTTAAAAGTATTCATGTAGAACTTATGTTTGTTTATATATTCCCTTTACCAAAATCAGAATGTGTATGCAGGTTTTGTAAATGCAGAAAAGCACCTTGAGAAATGTTTGATAGACTTATTTCCCATTGACAGTAAAGCAGAGCGGACAAGTTGGGCTTTCTGTTATTGTTGGAGTTCTTTTTGTTTTTGTTTTTCTTATGTTTCACGTTTTGTTGTCATCGACATGCCTGAAAACAGGTTAGTAAAGAGTGGAAAGCAGCATGGAGGCCAGTGAAAATGTTACGGTGGTTACTTCTTTTCATCTCTTACTTGTTCGTTATCTCTCAAACTCAGTACCAACTAAATTTTGAATGATGTTCATTTACTGCTTAGATGGAGATGGACAGTGTTTTAGTGCTTCTACAATGCTTGTGAATTCTGTCTAAACACAGAGATTGATGTGCAGACACACAGAGACAGACAGACACACAGCGACACACACACACACACACCCTCACGGACTCACAGATGTACTACCAGAAAGAATCCACGTGTGAACGGCCAGGCAACTGCTGAAGGGTGCCTGCACGACAATTAAGATATCGAGGTGCTTCCGTTTCCAGTGTGGCCCACCTTGGAAAAGAAGTTTTATCTTAAACAATCCATCTGGGTAGATTCAGAGACATGTACTTTTTCAAAAAAGAAAGCTTTGAAGGAAGTAACAAATAATCCTTGTACTGACTATGACAAATGTGGAGTATCACATCCAAAAACATTTAATGTGTCAGCCTTTTATCTCATTTTTTAGTTGGCATGTGGCAATACTGAGTTTAAATCTGGAAGAGCAGATGGGGTCTGTGTATATAGACAAAGAGGCAACTGAGGATAACTGATGCTCTATATAAAGAAAGGAAGCTAATGTCATTTCAGGTGATAACCCACCAAGAAAACACTTCTATAAATGTCTGCAGTTACACAGTTTATCTGTGCAAGTCAAAATCAAAAATATGACATCCCATCCCTCTCCTCACTGGAGCAACAGGTCACAAAGAAACTGTGGTAATGACAGCTTGCTTTCTTCTTTCTATTTCTCAATGTCTAGTTCCAAAGTGTCCTTAGAGGGAAAATTAGAAGCATGAAGGAGGGATTTAAATTAGGAAATAATGGAGGAGGTTTGGAACATGGATTGTGAAGATGCACAGAAGTGAGCTATAAATACTCATCTAATAGTATTGCAACATAATTGGCTCATATGTATTATGTTACACCAGTGAAATTAGACAGTTTTGACAACAATATACCCAACAATTGGACAAAGTTTAATGAATTCTGAATGTACGTTATTTATGAATATTCAGTAAAATTATGGATTTTTGAAAAGGCACAACCATACACTACCATGTGTTTATTTTTCAAGCTAAACTGCATATTGCTCTTTACTGGAAGAAACCGAATAGGCCAAGTATTAAGGAACAGAATAACAAAATGCTATGATGAATGGTGTTAGAGGAGATTACTTGCATGTCGCTGCTGTATGGTGTAAACCTCCTATCTCCAAAATGCTATTTTTCAGGAATTAGAAAAAACACTGTGTTTTTAAAAGGATCCAGTGGAGATGGGAGATTTAGTCACAAGATTTTTAACATACATTTCATTGGTTTAGAAATGGTGAAACCCACTGATAAATGTAGAGGGGGACTATTAGAATTAATTTATGAAAGAAAAAAAAAATAGTGAAATATGGAGATATGAGGTTTGTGCCTGACAATGATGATATTGAAATGTAAAAAAAATAACAGTGTGCACCACTCCAAAATAAACAGTATCAAAAAGGAGCACGGTTGAGGCGAAAATCAGAAATGAGACATACCACCAGCACTCATAAGACTTCACTTATTTAGGTATTTAGGGCAATCGTGGACACAAATGTGTTTCAGCTAACAAGCTGTCTTTAGCATGGCAATCCAAAAAAGGGTATTTAGAGTAAAAATAGTATACAACAGGTGAGGAGTTTCACCTATTATTGCTTTATGTTATAATGAAAAATAGAAAAAATGTGTTTTGAGGAAATCTGGAAATCTTTTATCATATTCCCTAGAAATTTGGGTAGTGTAAAAGTGCAAGGGTTGCCCTAACATAAGGCAATGATCTGATAATATTGTAAAAAAAAAAATGATACATTAGTACAACACATAAATATCACCTTTGAGACAACTTCTACTAGAAGAATTTCACTTGATCGCACCAAGCTTACTCCTGCCAGCCACTAATGGTACATATCACACATCGTACACTTACAGTACCTACTCCACTCTTTGCTTTTCACAGAACTCCTCCAAACCTCCTCACTCTGCCTGTTTATCTTTCTCTCTTTCTATGCAGATTCCTCTTGTTGAGGTTTGTGCTTTCATCAGCAAAGAAACCGCCAGGACTCAAAGCCAAAAAATCCACAGACTTCCCCGCGCGTCTTTAACTAATCTACTGCCAAATCAGCTGACAACGCTTCGGATCTCTACAGCTTCATCTCATTCATACATCTTCCATCTGATCTCTTTAAACCAACCCAAACTACATCAAGTTGTGGTTTTTCAGTCCGTATGAGTGTGTGAGGCACGCCACACATTTGTTACCACATTTTTCTCTCGCAGTACAGATAACTGGGGCGTTGTTGCTTCTGCAGAGTGAATCTGGTTTCTTGCTGGTGTGAAACTGACTGCACGACTAAGCTTATTATGTAAATATCCAATCTGTTCTCAGCGATGACAACGTGTGGGCTGTAATCACGTTATTTTTTCACCGAGCCGACCCATTTCTGCTGTTTGTCTGTATGTCTCTGTGTCCAGCGCCCGGCTCGGATGGAGCCACATGGCAGGGACTCTGGCCCCATGGCTGGGTTAATAGAGATCAGCTCTCAGCCTTATGTTAAAACTTCCTAGAAGGAAGTGCAATCACATCACTGCGATGGGCTGTGATCAGAGCCAGAGAACCAGATGTGCTGATTTCCCGTGTCATTTTGCCTGGGGTGGCCAGCCAAGCTGTGATTCAAAATGGCAACTAGTACCGTTTTTGTTTTTGTGTTTTTTATAGGTGCACATGCACTGCCACATTCTGGTTGGTTTAATGACCTTACACTGTATGTAAGAATGCATGCGCAATAGGTATAATAGGTAATAATGATTATTTTAATTGTCAATTAATCTAGCAATTATTTCCCGAACATATTATTTTTTTGGTCTGTAAAATGTCAGAAAATAGTTTAATAAAAGTTTTGATCAGTGTTTCTCAAAGCCCATGACATCCTCAAATGAAAATATAAACACTTAAGAAGCAGGAATCTGTGGAGCCCCTAGAGTCCCATAGGTTTTAGATAAGTCACTTCTTCTCAAAAGATAATTTATTTGTTCCCTGAGTATAATAACTTGTGTGTACAAAATAATTAACCTGTTCCCACAAGATAATTAACTTGTTCCTGCAGCGGAATTAACTTGCTCCAACAAGACAATAACTTGTGCACACAAAATAATTAACTTGGTCCCAAAAGTTATTCAACTAACAGGTCTCTCCTGGGAATGAGAACCCTTATCTCAATGATATCATCTGTAACAACAAAGGTTAAATAAAAACAAAAAAAGTTGTGCACACAAGATAACTTATGTGCACAAAATAATTAACTGGTTCCAACAAGATAATGAACTTGCTCACACAAGATAATAAATTGTATTCACAAAGTAATTAACTTGAAACCGCAAGATAATAACTTGTGGGCGCAATATAATTATCTTGTTCCCAGAACCAAATTAACTTGTTCCCAAAAGACAGTATGTGCACAAGGACAATTTCACCTATAAAAATCAGACAAATTTGACTTTTTTCAAGAAATGATTGAATGCTTGTCAAATTAGTTGGGATTAATTTAAAGTTGACAAGTAACCAATTTATAATAGCAGCTCTATTGGCGAAACTGTAGGAGCTCCAGGAAAAGCTTGTGCTTGGTCTGGCACTGGCTTTCCATAAACTCTGTCTTTGAAATGTGAAAAAAATGATAAAAGTTGAGAAAGAATGACCCAAAACCTTCCTTTTAAAAATAAACTGAACTGAATGACTAAACATTGGCAGAAAACCAAACTACTAGAAATAAACTAAAAATGAGAATATTAGAGAACTAATGAAACACGCGAGATAGCAGAAACTATAACTTGACATGAATTAAAAGAATCAAAAACGGGTTTTAAGTGTATTTCTTTCAAAAGACGAGAAGCAAGAAACTTTAATAAAAAAAATGTCTTCAATATTGTGAGTACTTTTAAAATTAAAAATAGTGGCACGAAATATAGAAAAAGTCATGCCTTTAACCACAAAGTATTCGTGGTTCAGAAGAATTGTGAAAGAAAGCAACACTGTCAGGGTGAAAAGCACCCCGGAATGATTTTTGGGTTCAGACCCAAGTAAAATGGTCCAACTGTGAAAAAGGCTCTTGTTGGAAGAGAGTGGTTATTTCTTACTGGAGTGTTTTTTTCCTTCCAGTTGGCTTCAGCTGGCCATACGATAACACAGCAATCAATCCGAGACCTTGTTGAGAGGGCGGCTTCTCTCTGTGCTTCCAAACTGGCTCCGCAGCTTCATCTGGAGAGAGAACGTGATCTGATCTTGATCCCACCCAAACTCAGGAAGCACATTCGGAGTTGAACACGTGTTAAGTCCCAGTTGAAGACAAGTTTTACTCCTGAATAAATGAGGGAAATGTCTGCTCCCAGTAGCCTTTTGTTGTTACATGGAGGTAGATTTGAAGTTTTATTGCATGAGCAAAGCAGAAGTACAAAAGAATTTGTTATTCCCAGAACAAATGTACTATTAATAGGTTTTACAACACCTTGAATAATACAACCACTTGGGGGGGAACTCAGTGCTTCGTTGCAGATCGCTTGCGTCTCTTTATCTTCCCCTTATACTCTTTTTAATTCCTCTGCTCGGAGAGAAAGGGAGACAGACGGGAGGCTTTGGATTCATGCTGCCAGGAGATCCAGGAGGTCTGACTGGGAGCAGATGCAGCAGTTATGAGACAGAGACATGTTTGGAAAGGGAGGCTTTGAGGATCCTGGCAAAGCTCTGCGCTGGTGGGAGGGCCAGTTGGAAAGGGCCAGAACCTTTCAGAAAGGGTATTCAGGATTATCGAGTGAGAGAGGAAATCATTAAGTAGAGGAGAGGAAGAGAGACGGTGAGAGCGAGAGAATTAGGAAAGGAGGGAGGAAGTCAGGATGAGAAAATGATTTAACCAGCCAACAAACTTCTAAATGAGAACAAGTGGAACAAAGAAAGGAAGTCAAACTTTCACACTGGGAAGATTATTGTAAACTTTCATTGCGGCTAAGTGCAGTGAAATTAATCAAAGCCAAGGGATGAAGAGAAGGAACACAACTTCTGTGTCACTTCCCTCCAGCTGTGTTTGTGCAGTTTGAGTATTCAGCCAAATTCAGATCATTTTCACTAATGTTAAAGGAGCTCACAGATGCTTTTAGACATGGAGCAAATGTTCCAGCATATGACAGTAAAGACAAAAGCTCTGTGTCATCTTGAGAGTAAAATTGCTTACTCTTTAGCTCGGTGCTAACAGACCAGTTTCGTGCAACATCATCACAAGATGTCAGTGCGTGCAGGGGGTGGAAAACAAACAAGAGCAACTGAGAGTTTATTGGGAGATTTGCAGTTTTTGTGCTACAAATTGCAGTAGTAATGCGTGGAACTACAGTATGTTTCAGATGGGTGCATCATTTTCAGCAATCAGAGCCCTGGATTTTAGTAAGGGGGTGGATAGTTTTGCACGGATATACTGGTGAGGAAGAGACAGCTGACACTGTTACTTTGGCTGTTAAATGTTTATCGGGCTCTGTGATTAATATTCCGGTGACCAGTTTGTGTATTCAGGGGTTTGCTCTGTGACTCGGTAAACCATAGAGGAGGCTGACTGATGGCTTTGGATGGAAAATGCATCACGTTGTTACACTGATAATTTTTCAGAAACAAAACAACACATAACATAGATGTGAAGATTTCTTCTATAACCCCTGTGACTACTAAATAATATTAATGCTGTTTTACATAGTTTCTTTCTAATAGTATAATATCCGAAACAAAGGGACTTATTGTATGTGCTCTTAACCCTTTGAAACCTGGGCAAATTGGCCTTATTTCTGCAGACAATGAGCAACTCAAGAACAAATTAGAAATTCGGAAGAAATTAGTTAAAAGTACAAGGAATGTACCTGAGAATAAGAAAAAAAACAACAAGAAAGTTAAAAGGCAAACAGGAAAATGACCTGAAAAGTATTATAAAAAATTATAGTTATTCTGTTCTATATTGTGAATTTTGCGTGTCAGGCACTAAATTTTCTGATTACTCGGATACTGCAAGAATGCAGGGAAGGCCAGACAGGGTTTTTTTGGATTTAGGGTTATTTCAGAAAATAAGCTCTGTGTCAAACAGTTTATGATACTTAAATGTTTTGTTCAGCAAAATAATCTTCAGAAGTGAACAAAACTTTTATGATTTTTGAAGCCTCAGTCCAATCGCCATGACTGTAATGTTGCCATCACAACAAGGCTGTAAGCTGTGCTCAGCTTGTAGTCTCCTTTAGCTTCTTGTTAACAAGGGCTTTTTTAAGACACAAAAAAGCTTCAAAATTGACGAATAAGGTATTTACTGATGTATTTTATGCACAGAACACACTGTGAAGATCTCCTAAGCTCGTGTTAACCACAAACCCTATTTCAGGCATCTAACCAAAGCCCATTCAAATATCCTTTGACTTTTGGATGAAGGAACTGGAACTACTACTGGATTCTACTTGCGCTACTGCACCATTTTATGAAGTGACGTGTGGAGTAAAGAAGCTTTGGATATTCAGTAGGGAGTGCCACAATTAATTTAACCGCTACACAGAAATGTTCTTGATTTCCAGCAACCTGTCTTCTTTCAAACACACTATTTTGAGCGAGAGGGAGACCTAAGCATGATCTCAACAGTGAGAAGAAATGTGGACTTGTCAGGTTCAGTCAAATCACTGATCTACTGAGGATTCCCAGGGTGATTTTAGTGTCTGTATCCTCATCACCTATGTGATAAATCATTTGTGTTTGTGTCCTTCATACGTCTATAATTCTAAACGGTGGCTCAGCAGTGGAAAAGGTAAATTAACAATTCATGAGTCTGCAATCCGCCTTGTTACACACCATGTGAACTAATGGTTGTGTGAGTCAGCAGACCTCAGAGCACAATGCATCCTTTATCCTTTTTCCAACCCGTGATGAGCTGTCACATGTCAGCCCTGACGTCTCATCGTCTTATGTATCTAGATGTACATTTGATTTGCATGTGTAAACTGTGTTATAAGTAGTCCCATCATGACTTGCATTTAGCCCGATAACATTTGTTTTTACCTTTTGTAGTGTTACAGTGCATGCCGTAGAAACTCAAGAGTCATGGGTCACACAGGGGTCAAACAGATCACTGTGATAAACAGTTGTGTCCCCGACTGTAATGTTGCTGATGTTTTTTTCCAAACTTTAAATGGAGTTTTCCATTTTGTCTGATCAGTGAGAATCCCTCAGAGATGAGTGGGGTGTGTGTGTGTGTATGTGTGTGTGTGTGTGTGCGTGCGTGCGTGCGTGTGTGTGTGAGAGCGCAAATTGAAACCTCATCAATGGGCTAATGGTGCGGCTCACCTAACTTTTCTGTGGCGCACACACACACACACACACACACTCACACGCACACACTCACTGACTTGTTCCTCATCCCCTGGTGTTAGTCTAAGTGGAAAATCATTGATCTGGCTCATTAGATCTGACCCTTCTCTATATTATCCGAGGAGATTAGAGAGAGGCTTTTTCATTAGATTCAGTTTTGTTTGTGTATTATGAGAGAAGCACAGGCTGATGTATAGTTCTTTTACCAGGCAATATCAATGTAATTAACATATTTTTATTAACATAAAATCATATACTTTATGGATGTAAAGATGATATCAGACCTTGATGAAAGGATTGCCTGTAAAAGAAGGATCTTGAAACACTGAAGAAATCACTTATTTTACACTAACTGCAATGACAGTCGATGGCATCATCATAACTGGAAACAGTGCTGAGACACAGAGGAGACTTCTGGGTACAATGAAAGACTTACTTACACTCAGGGTTCTGGTTATTTGACATCAGCACTGAGCCTATCATCGCCCTCTAGTGGGCTTGAGGGATTTATAAAATAAATACAGTATATAAAACCAACACACAGACAGAAATACAACGATACAACGTGCAGCTTTGTACTGGAAGGTGGGAAGTATAAATAATAACTAAAAAAACTAAAACTAACAATCAGTATGTCTATATCAATAATGAGAAGGCAAAAAAAACACTGATGTTAAAAAGCACTGTAAACATGTACCAATTTACTTTCTTTATTATATTTAAATAGAAATAAGGCTGTTTTTCTGATGATGTTTTTATTGACACATTTATGAAAAGAAATCTAAGCTAAATTTAAGTGATACTGTTATAACATTTGCCCTTATACTAGGCAAAAATCTTAAATCACCATGTTGTTTTGCAGAGTTGTTATGAGGATATGTATATACATTTATTTTTCAGTCTCATCATCAACATACAAAGAATACAGAGAACATGTATAATGCATTAAAACACCCCAAAAGTCAGAACAAAATGGCTTGTTCAGACTGAAGTCAATATTTAGTGTGAAACATGGAATCGTACAACAATAACAAAAGGTAGCTCAAACAAACAATACCGAGCTTTGGACGTCTCGACTGCAACCTGGTGTAAATACACCAGAAGATTAGTATAGTAAATGTCATATTGTCAGTACAAGAGAGTTCAAGACATGCTAAGTGAAAAGGTCACACTAAATATTTACAACTTCAGCTGTTGAAGTTGTTTTATTCTGAAATTTTTGCGTTTTTATGCTTTTATATTTTCTGGGTGTTCTGGTTTTATTTTAGTCAAGGGTCTACTGAGAAATAATATGTATGATCATTTTAACTTTGCTAAAATGACAACATTTAGGGCATGTTAAGACTTTTTCACAGTAGTGTAAGTCATGATTGTAACTTTGCTTTAAAATAGAAACTCATTTAGACTATTTTTTTGTAGTTCCTCATAATAAATGAATAAATATACCCCAAAAAAGCCAGTTTCAACACTTAACCATTTACCTGTAGCCTAATGTTAAAATATGTTTGGAAAGGAAAACAATATAAGCATTAGCTACATTCAGCTTTTATTATGAAAGTTATGACCAAACGTCTGTATTCTGGTGAAGTGACATCCCTATCCTGGTGTACAAAGGTAAATTCATAGCTGTTGTCATGAAAAAACTACAAATTTGGAAATTTAACTTAGTGTCTATTTACATAAAGAAGAGAAGAAACAGAGATACTTGAACTTTTGAGAAACATTTCAAACCCAAACCGTCAGGACTGTGTGCGGACTGTCAGTTTTCAGCAGAATTTGGCTGAAGAGTGCGATGGGGGCGCTCGTGCCAGCACGCACATGCGCATTCGGTGGGAAACACGATTGAAAACGGGCAGCTATGCCGCGCGGTGCAGAAAACGGGCTGGACGCGTCCGCTTGGAACAACGGCCGGTGTAACGGAGGACTGACCCGGGGACTGCGGGACCGGGAGGCTGCTGACAGGCGTTAACAGCGACACTTTTCCCCGGGGATAACCTCCTCCTGTGAAAGCAGCGGTGCGAGCGGTCGACGAAACGGCTCCGTCTCCCCCCTTTCCCTCTCCTCTCCTCTGCTTTCGGCACCGCAAGAGAGACACACCGAGGCATCAGCAATGTTGCTGCTAAACGTGTAGGATTTACCCCCCGTTGTCCGTTTCTTTGTATCGACTGTAAATAAAGCTGAACAGAGACAGTAAGCGACAACAGCGGGGTTCACTATGGTTTTATTGGCGGTCCGCAATAGGAGATGTCTTAATAGCTGCTGTATGGGGACGTTATGCTTGCAGTTGTTGCTGTGGATTTTATGTGCCGTGAACGGAGAGGAGCAGCCGTTCAGTGTAGAGGTAAGAAACCTTATTTGTTGACATGACATGTCAACATAGGAACAAGATGCTCTCCTCACCATTACTTTGCATTATTTTTGCCTTATTCCCAAAGAGTAATGCATCTGAGGCACATTGTTTAGATTAATGTTGAGTCTGCGTTGATGTTTCGGTAACAACAGGGTCTTTGTGAGGTGCCCAGCTGGGTTTGTAGTCCCATCCTGTCCCCTTCTCCACTTTTGAATTTTCTTTGAAGGTTTTTTTTTAATATATGTAATTTAATTATCACAATATAATAACCTAATTTGTTTCCCTATCGAGGCTTGTTCATATTCTCAAACTGGGCTGAGAAGTAGTGTCACCAAACAAAAAAAAGAAGCGGCTTCCTCCTGATGTATAATTTGATTGAAGATGTCCTTAGTTGACATTATTGGTCACAAGACTAGTTTAAATTAAGTTAACTTTAATACTGTTATTTCCCAATATAAAGTCAACATACCCATGT
This sequence comes from Plectropomus leopardus, assembly GCF_008729295.1. NCBI lineage: Eukaryota > Metazoa > Chordata > Actinopteri > Perciformes > Serranidae > Plectropomus > Plectropomus leopardus. Next base: position 16,986,307 of record NC_056483.1, read on the forward strand.
AATTCAGTGCTTAGTCAAAAATGATATTTTCCCAAAGTAGTCGAACATTCAAGGTGGCTCTATTTTTGTGTTAATAGGGGTCCGTGACTAAGAAATGTTAAGCCAAAACACAAGAGTATTCTCATATACCGTAGAGTATTCATATAGTGCCACTGTATCAAAAGCAGGACATGCTCTGAGGCTTATTTCTGCTGAAAGAGATCTTATGGGTTCACAGGCAACAATGTGGGCAGCTAGAGGAGATTTTAACCGAGAAAGAGAGGTTTCTTTTCAAAGGGAGCTTTTATTCTGATCTGATATCCCGACTTAATGGATTGTTAAAAGCCTCCAGGCTACAAGTGTTACGCCAATAAACTTTAACACTCAATCAGCTTTTAAAAAGAATCAATGTTTATTCCTTTTGTCTTTCTTTCTTTCAAGATCCTGCACGACTAACACAAGCTTTCCTACCTCGGGGAAAGTGAGAAATTTGGGTTTTTATCAAGGGCACATCTGTCTGCTAGACATCTTTTATTTCCAGGGCAAATCAGCTCTTGTTTAGCCAAAGTTGAATGCATACGGCTATCATAAAGTGTTACGCCGCAGCCCCTCGCTGTTTCTCACACTTGGCTGCACACACACAAACACAGAGACACCACACAGGAACATCCTGGCATGTCTACTGACAGCCATTCAAGTCCTACATCCACATATCCACATGATTTGCAGGCTTGGCATGCCACACTGTTCCCTTTGGAGAGGCAGGGAGCAGATTTAGTCCAGATGCTACAGGTTATTCAGTTAAAATGTCCAAGCCCATGACAGACAGAGGAAGGAAGTTAGAGAGTTCTTTGCACCCACTTGTATATTCTAGGCTGATTAGTTGATAATTGTCCCCTAAAATGGCCAAATTAACCTAAATCTGTGCCAACCAGATGTCAAAACCCATGTTTTCTGCAAGACTTAACCTTGTTCTTTGTTGCAAGACATAATCAACAATGTAAATATGAGCAATCAGTGATTCCAGCTGGTATTATTATCATTATCATATTTTATAATGTATTTCAAATTCCTAAGTTGGCTTCGCACTCCCTTCTCCCACATCCTCTGCCTTGACTTGCATGTTATTATCCACCCCCAGCCCTTGCATCTTGCCCTTTCTTTTCCAAGCTTCTCTTTGTCATCATGTGAATGTATTGTAGTCAAGGCGCTCCGATCTTTAGTTTTTTATAGGCTGCTTGTAGCGTAGAAAAAGTCCAGGCTAAAAACACAGGAAACACAAAACCTTTGCTCTAAGAATAAGCTTTCATCGGAAAAAAATTAAGAACAAGTCAGTAAATTTCTGTAGTTCTATAGCACTGTAAGCATGATAAGATAAGTTGTGATAGATATTGATGACAGCCTCCTGCTACGCCTGTCATGTGTCCTGCCAAGAGAATGAGGTATTAAACAAATGTGGTTACAGTAGTTTGTATCTGTGATCACTGTGTTTTTAGCATGTGTTGCAGGATTTCAAAGCTTCCATGGTAGTATAAAGTGGGCTTTTCAGTGCAATGTGAGCCATTTATGGCCCCTACTTAAACCAGCATCACCGTCTTAGGTATCCAAGATGTGAGAGAATAAGGCATCAGCATCAAAGGTTCCTCAGTGAGACTGAACTGGGCAGCTCTTCGGTGTATACACGTGTGCCTGTGGATGTCCAGTAGTGGAGATAACAGTTAAATAAATTTGGTAAAGAAGAATGCATACTTAATCCCCAGAGACTTGAGCAAATTAGCTTAACATCTTTGAGAACATGACAGAAAGGCAAAAGGCCAATTAACAAGATGTTGCCCAAAATTAATTAGAAATTAGGTAAAAAGTCACAAGAAAATTAGCACAAAAGTAAAAAAAGAAAAATGGTTTAAAAAAAACAAACCAAAAACAAGGACATGACCTGAAAAAAGTGTTATAGATGTTAATGTAAATAATTTCAAAAAACTATCAATTATGACATTAGGAATCCTCCCGATTGCCATACACCTTTTGTCCTCTGGGGTCATTCTGACCCCACCCTGTTTTGTCAATTGTCAATCAATTCTGTGTTACACCTTTAGTCTTACTTCAGTCCAACCCATTACCACACATTTTCCCTTTGTTTGGGAATTAAGGGCCAATAGACCTTGTTTACATAAGTATAAAAAACATATTTTGATGGCAAGAGATTTAATTTGGGGTCAGATTGACCCCAAGGACAACATGAGGGTTGAAAAAATCCAATAATTTTCTCTATCGAGCTCTTTTAATTTTTTTAATCGTATTTTCAGTACATTTTCTGTCAGCTTTCCCTTATTTCCTGCAAAATTGCGGGACATCCCTTGCTAAGTTGCTTGTGGCCTTTTTAGCCATGTTATCCGAGGTTAAAATGCTTGTAAAAATCTGAACGAAGCACAATAAACTGATGCTGATCCAGGTTTTAAAGGGTTAATGTATTATTTGACCCTAAGAAGTAGCTAAATCAGGCCAAAGCCAAATGTGTCCCATTGTAAGTGCTTTCTAAACAGTGTTGCCACGTCCAGCTTCAGAAGCTCAATCGAGCAGTATTATGCTGCAGTTGGACAGCATCATGCAGCCAGTAGCAGGACGACTGATGTCCCTCTGTGGACAGTGTTGGACTGGCTTCATTGTAGCCATTTACTGGACTTGTTATGACTGCGTGCACGCGCTTTCACTGCAGGTTATGGAGGGTAATAATGAAGAGAGAGTATTTCCTCTAAATCACAGGTGTGGTTTGAGGTGGGAGGTCACCTAAAGCGTCCCCTGTAATTGCCGGTCAGATTGCAGGTCTCTTAGAAAACTTTTTGGATGGCAGCTTTAGTGCTGACTTCCTGGATTAGACTTCATGGCTGAATTACTGTATTGCCAATTTTCCCCTTCCTTACAGTTTTCTTTGGATTACATTTTACAGAAAGTACAGCCTGTCACCGGATGATAAAACACTAATTAATACTAAGTTGTAACACCTCACTTCAGTCTAACACTACAGATCTGCCAGTCTGCGCTTATTGCTGAAATAATTCCAAAAGCTCCTCAGCTTTTGTTTATCCGATTGTCTTTCCTCAAGAAGTAATTTTCTCTGCAAATTAGACAATGTCATGAACAACAGCACAGCCAGGAGTTAATTTCATTTATCTCCTTGTGAGTTTTGTTTTCTCTTTCAATTCATATTGATTTTATATGAAAACTAACGCCACTGGAGTCACTTTGTAATGCTTCCTCTGCAAGGCCACATACTGTACTGTAGGTGGGCTGTGCAGGCAGTAGAGCTATCATGGGTTATTTTTATCATTAGCATTTACGTAATACAGAGTAATTAAAAGGGAGATAATGGATTTTAATCTCTTTTTCCTGTCTGTGTTTGACACTGTCTCACAGTTTGGATGAAATTTCACTTAATATTGCATAGGATTTGTCTCTACTCAGTGCCACAAACACACAGCAATCCTGAACTATGTTTAAATCTTCTCCAGTTTTGGAGGAGAGTTAAACATAGTGGTGGCTCTGAACTCTTTCTGATGCTTTAAGGCTTTCAGTTCAAGATACAACATCATATTTAGCAGGTTTAAAGGCCAAGTGCACTGCTAAAACTCTTACCCCTGTGCTGCTTTTGCATTGGATTACTATCTTAAAGCTTTGAATGCATCTGACCAATATGGTAATTTTAAGAATTTGCTAACATTACAGCGAAACTGGAGAATATTCATCTTAAATGCTTTTGTTCACATCTGTGTCAAAAAATAGTCTGGTTACATAAAATCATCATTGTAGCACTCACAGCTATTTCTGTGCTCTGTAGCCTACCTTCTTTTCATTCTGCTGGGATTTGTGTTTTTTTGACTCATGGATGATTTTTTCTCACCACAGTAGCTTTCTCTAGGAACATAACAACAACAACAACAACAACAATGTGGAAGCGCCAAAGCCTCATGAGCATCGCATTGCTTTGGTTTAACTCAGTATTTCACAGAGAGGCATCAGGTGCAGCGCTTCGCTCTGAGTCACATTAAGTGTTTGAATCATGCCACTATGCTCACCAGAGACAAAGCGAAGTTGCTTAGTCAGAGATAATCTGCTGTACAACAAAGAAAGCACAAAGTTGCTCCGGTGTACTCCCATCTGTTAACACATCCTGTCTCAGATGGATGAATGAATTAATAAAAGCTGGTTTGGCTAGACTCTGCTGACTGTCAGCTGTAATAATTAACTTCACCGAGTATTTTATCTGTTCTCTCTATTCGTCTTTCTGTCAGTGAGGTATCTCAAAGATCTATGATCGGATTTCTAGGAAATGTGGTGGACAGGCTGCATGTGAAAAACAAATTGTTTTGATTTTGGTCATGATTAAACATTACTCAGTTATTGACTTTAAGCCATAATCACGAAACAGATACAGACATAGAGTTATGATTATAAAATGTGAAAGATGCCAAAATCCATGTAACACTGAATATAGGAATGGGAATGTGTGCGGGTGTAATTCAGATAATACAGTGTTTCTGTCCCCTCTCTAAAGTCCGAGGTTTTTGGAAGTCAGTGAAAGCAGAACAGGCGGAGCTCTCCATGACTTCGTTTTTTCCTCTACAGCAGTTTGTCACTCTCAGATTGGTTAATTAATCTGACAAACCGTTCACAGCTGGTCAGATCATATTAATTGAATAGAAGGGCAGCACTGTGTAAGTGAAAGCAAACTTTTAGACTCAGATGAATGAACGGTAAATAATAATAATTATCTTTATTTATATAGCACTTTTCAAGCATAAAGTGCTTCCCAGAGGGTGCAAGTTCAAAAATACAATTTCATAAACAAGTAAATAAAATGTAGATAGGAGAATTAAGCTCATTTAGCAGATAAAAATTAAGAGTAAAAGAAATAACGTTATGTATAAGCAGATGACATGCTAATAAAGGATGTAATCTCATATAAAACAGGCTGAATGGTTACGGTTAAGCTTCACTTTTAATGTACCTAAAGTACTGCTGCACCGTCTCTGCCCCAAGTGTGTTATAAATAACTGAATGGCATATATATTGTATATTCCAATGGTGCTCCAAGAATGTCTTCTCCCATGTCACGATACAGTGTATACCGACATAATAAACTATTCTTATTAATAATATGACGTTGATTTCACCCATGCCCCCCAGCCCTACTGTAAAATTCTAAGTCACATGCCATTGACATTGCTGGTAGCAGTTTTCACACCAAGTCCAGTCCAGCCCAATGCCAACTACTTAGTGCTGTTGTCACTATGTCGGGAATGATGGAGCTTCATTCCTGTCACAGCTGATGTTACCAGTCAGCATGTCCAGCCTCTGAGTGGCATCTCAATAATGGGAAGCAACTGGTGTGAATGTAAATGTGTGTGGCAACAGTTGTGGTTTCACACTTCCATGGATTTTTGTTTTCACTTGTCACTGTTTGTGCAAGTGTTCATTTTTAGCCGTGTGTGTGTGTGTGTGTGTGTGTTTGAGTGTGTCTTGTCTTCCTAGCCACATTTAAATGGGACAATGGCTGCCTTGCCCTCACAGTTCTGTTGATGACCAGACCAAAGTGACTTAACTGATGCTTAAATATAACTGAATACAACCAAAAACAGTGTTAAAACAGTCTGAAAGATCTTATCTGCTATCTTTGATAATGAGCGTTGACTGGCATGGTGATGTTGCACTAAATTTCTCAGAAATCACTTGGCAGTCAAACAGGATACAAGGTACATTATTGTGCTTTTACTTGAAATTAGGAAGTTTGAATGTTCCTTCAATTTCCTGTGTCATGATGGTGAACAATGAACAACTTGATATTGTCCAAAAGCCTGAAATTGAAAATGTATGACTTTGATACTCTTTGATAAAAGGTTCTAGTCTTTCCGCTTTAATTTACATTAAAATATAGCCAATTTCTCCTTTATTTTCTTCAGTTTTCATCCTCATCTTTCTGTTTCTATGCAGCCATATTTCCCTCCTACATACAGTACACTTTGTATGTATGGGCTTACCCTCTGTGTCTGAGTGCACGCAGGGATGCTTATGAGTGTATTTATACTTGTGTGCTTCGCCCTCGTTTCTCCCTGAGCAATCACAAAGATGCAAGTACACAAACATACACATACACGCAGCATTCTTGACGTCATTTGGCTTTGGTAAGAGAGCAGATTTCTGAGCCACCAGGGTGTCTGTGTCAGTCTGTTCACCCAATCCTAGAGAATACACAACACCTGCACTGACCTAAATGATTCATAATCGCACACACAGACGCAGACATACACACACACACACGGCTGATTTTCCTCAGCAGTCACTTGTTATTGTTATGTGTTGTTCCCAGGCTTTCTCCCTGTGTGTCAACACTTTCTGAGTTGTATCTTTGGTCACAGCTTACTGAGCCGTTAAATCTTTAATGTGGCTGACAACTGCAACATTAGATGATGCCAATGGGGCATCACATGTAAGGCTGTCAATTAAGCTGTTGACAGAAACGCTCAGGGAAAATTGTGTGTGCGTGAATGTGTGTGTGATTTATTTTTTATTATTATTATTATTTGTTTATTTTGTGAGTCATGACAACTGTTACAATCTGTTTTTATGTGCAGTGATACAATCTCCTACCAGAGGGTTTAAGTTTGTGAGAACAGTTCATCCCAAATTTAGCAGAAGTATAAATGAATCAACCCTGTTGAGGCTAAGTCATTCAGGATTAAGATCTTTTTTGAGTTTTTTAAGACATCAGCTGGTGTCAGATGTCATAATCCAGACATGTCTTTTTCTCATTTTTTTAAGTGATCAAGATGCTTTGGAAAACCCCCAAAAGATTATCCACTAGAAAAGCCACTGTTCTGATCAGTATGTATGATCAGACTGTGACATTTTAGGGTGACATTTTTGTGACATTTTGTCCTAATGGGGCCACGGAGATAGTGAACATGGTCTGCATTAAGTTTTGGTTTTTTTTTTGTGTGTGTACGTGTGTAAGTGCTAAGGGATAAATATGAAGCAATTCCCCTGTTCAACCTCTGCAGTAATCACGTTGCATCGGGGTCACTAGGTGCAGATGATAGTTTCGGTATCTTAAAAGTCATGCGGCGTATTTTGCAAATGCAAATTTTACAGTATGAATTCAAGTGCAGCAGTAAAATCATGTGTGTGTGTGGGTTTGTGGTTACTGGTGTGGGCAGGAAGGCTGTGGTTGCCTTGACGACCCTGGCACACTTGCCAGTGGTTCTGCGTGTAACCGATGAATAATTCAGGGTGGTCATAGGCTCAGGCTTTCCCAGGAGGCCGGGATCGTGTTCCCACGAGTCACCTGTGACCAGAGCTCAAGTCACTCCCAGCTGCTCTGTCCTGACTCTGTCACTGGACAGAAAGATCCACCATCACCTGAATATTTTGTTGTACCATCAGGCAGATCAGTGCCAAGTTGCAATTCTGCTTTGTTGAATACTTAAATGTAGCTGTAGCAGTTGGAATTTCATTTTAAGAAAAAGTGAAGTAAAAATGTTAAAAAGTGACATTTCTGATGTGTGTTAGTTGCGGCATGATTCATCTTCATTGTCTGATTTTTTTTTTGCCCACTGTAGCTCCTGAAAATGGATCTGCTTGTTGCACAGTTAGACTTTTTTTTTCTAAATTATCCCTTAAATATCATGGCTGGAATGATTCCAAAGTGTGCTTTCTTTTTCAACTTTTTTAACTTTTTAGTAATTGGTAGACCTGATATTTGCAGTATAAAAGAGGACTTGGGGCAAGGTCCTCTACTGCTGAATTTTCTGTCCTAGCAGGGAGCTAATTGTATTCACTCAGCATCCCTGGATGTAAATCATTCACTGATTAGATGAGTAGACTGAAAACCAGGAGGGCTCTGAAGCACTGACAGGAACTCGGCCATAGCGGAGGAACTTATTGACATTTTGCAGCCTACAGGCAATTCTAAGGCAGGATTTCTATCCTGCCAGCACTTTACCGGTCACACAAAGTGACACACTCGTGTCACTTAAAGTTTGTAAAATTGCACTGAGTGGCGTATGGCTCATAATTTGAGCACCATATCTGCTAAATAAATGTGAAACATTATGCTGGAGTGTGGAGTTACCGTTCTCTGGTTTGGCAGATGGATCTTCTGAATTATAAAATATTGCATTTAGAGAGACAAGATAGCATGAAAAATAGCATGCAGGTTTTGGTTGTCTGATTATACCATATAAGGTATCTGAAGATAATTGTACAAACTAATGAACAATATGTTTGACAGATTCTGAGACAGAAGAGGCTGAAACAGCTAAACTATAAGCCAGATGCATGATGGATACTGTATATGCATATACTGTACATGTATTTAAACTCTTATAAACACGTAGGAACAGTGTGTGTACTCACAGTGAGTTCTACTGTTAAATATACGGTTCAGTTTATGTCCTCTGTCCCATTTTACCTATAAACCTTCCCTGAGTAGCTCAGACTTGTAAACACACTCTACTCCCTGAGCAGTTTGCTGACAGTCTGTTACAAACCTGCTCTGATCACAAACATAGTTTTAAAATTTATACAGCAGTGTGAGTCTAATTACCTCCAATATTGCAGCGTGTGTCACAGGACTGTGGGAACACTTGTGAAATAATGTGTGATTCGCAGTACCGTCACAAAAACTGATGTATGAACTTCACCTTCAGTGAATTAAAGGATGTGCAGGGCTTCCAGTTCCCAAAGTCCAATTCATATTAGATATTTTTAGATCTTAAGTTGTTAACCAAAGAAAAGCCTCATACTTAACAATTAAAACGGTGATTTTTAAAACAGCAATCACCTGATCCCTACTTTTTTATACTGAATATGGCTTCTCATTAGATTTTTTGACATTTTTAAAGGGGAACCTGTGTTCAGTTTGTACTTGTATTTTTGGTTTTTGCTAAATATTTTAACATGCTTTAATGTAAAAAGAAAAAAAATATATTTTTCTTACATGCTCTACCTGAATATAGCCATTATGGGCCTTTTGTATCGCAATATCTGTGCCTGTCATTGCAGCCGGGGTATGACTGTAAAGAAGTAAGATAGCGGCACATGCTACTGTCGAAATCAACAATAAAAACTTCTGAACCAGAAGTTGCATTTCCATCCTCCTCTCTGTATGCGCATTTTTTTTCAATTTGTGCATTAAAAAAACAATGTGGTAACACCAAAATAAATAAATAAATAAAATCTCAAAATATCACAAAAAAGTGGGGGAGGGTGGAAAAGTTGGTAGATCCATCAAAGCTAAATGTGACTGAGTGGAAGGAAACAGATTAGCAAAGTCATGATGTATTGTCACTGCCAAGACCACTTAAGTTCTCTTTAAGATGGCTTTTAACAATGTTTTTATTCATATTGTGTTATGCATTCAGAGCTGCTACCAAGATCATGTAGCTGTATCATTAGTTGTTCAAAACTCAACTCTGTTTTTCCATTGTTCAGTGTGCTGTCCCTCATTAGGCTATACATCCATTGTATTCCTCCGCTTGTGGCTTCACTGGCGCTCTTCTTCTGCAGTGGTATAATAGCAGCTATTTCTGCTTGTTTTGATAAAACAGTTCACATAATTCACATAACTTTATCTGATTTTCTTGATGGATTTTGAATGGAAACCCAATTATAGTCTTCACAGTCATACAAGCACAAGCACGAATATACTTACAAATTAACAAAATTGGCAACCAAGATTACATGTTTCCATGACATTAGCATGTAGCTACATGTAGCAGCTTTGTAATGTAAACACTTTTACTAGTGTGCTGGAGTAGATGACATGTCAAGAAATCTGTCTGAGCAGACTTGAGCTTGTAAATGTAAACAGTATTCAGAGCAGTTTAAAGCCTGAGGTTTTTGCTCACAAGGATTACTTTTTCACACTTACCCCATTATTTTAAAAAATGGGTCACACTGAATATGAACATCACACATTGTAACATTATACAGTATATGTTGCAGAAAGTAAGAAAAAAAACCCATTATTGGGCCCCTTTAAAGTCATGTCAATGTCAGAAGTCTAAAGCTGAGCTGCCGTATCCACACCTCATCATAAACAATTCATGCACATGTGATCTCTGGCACAAGTGGCATGCTGTGCCTGTAACCTGAGGGGACCGAGCTCCTACCAGCTGATCAGTCTCAAACGTCAACATCAGCAGCCACCGCATGCCACCAGCATGTTGCCATGCCAACCAAGCTTCCAGTGGCACGTCTCATCCATAATAGATTAATTCCATCGCCTTACAGGTTGGCCCTCTGATTGCACCTATTGGCTAATTGGCCCTCCTTCTGCTCGCCAGTTAGCGGGCCAAGCCGGCTGGTTGAAAGGTGGTCCGGGGACATGAATACTTCGGGTTCAACTCAGTTCAGTGCCTGTGCGAGGCATGTGGATGAGGACAAGGCCTCTGAGTCACTCTGCTCTCTTTTTCCTGATGTGTGGCGTCTGTGTATTGGTAGCATAGGGAGTTTACCTGAGATGACTTTGCTAAGTCTGATTGTGGGTTTAGTTTCTCTGTTGGAGACTATTCTTTACCCCAAAGGACAAATGTAGCTGGAAAATAGCCTAAGAGAACCAGCTTATTGCATTTGCTATGGTTACGGTTGTATAAATGCAGTGAAGTGTCCTTTTAGGGTAGCTACGAGGGCCAAGATTTTAAACCACAAGCTGTTTTTTTCCTATAGTGTGACAAAGGTGAAAATGAAACGCACTGTGTTGAGGAGTAAGGTGAGGTCAGGCGCCTCTCCCATCAGAAGCATGAGAGAAATCAACTTCAAAGTGTAGTGAAATCAAGTGTGGAGAACCCAAATATAGGCACTGAAGCATTTAAGACATTTTAGCCTTCATCTGGGCATGCTGGTGGACTCCTTATCTTTCCACTTCAAGAGTGCCTTGATTTCTGGAGAAGTTTAACCTCATTTTAACATGCCACTCTTTCCGGAAGAGACTTGCTATTTTTCTAACAGCATAATTATTCGATTACGCATGAGAAACTTATTTTTGTTTCATGATGTTTTCACACTTGGCTGGTTTGATTCAGTTGCATCATGATGTGGGTGAAAGAAGGGGTGAATGGATCAAACAAACACGCCAAAAATGATTGCTGGTTTGTTTAACCTCAAACATTTTTATCTGATATCAAGATAGCTACAAGTATTTCCTCTCATATGTCATCTAGTGTCTAGATAGTCCCAAGTCACATCTTAAGTTACAAACTTTGAGTTTTGAGTCCTGAACAAATCATAATATGCTCTGCATTAAATGTAATGCCATTTTACCAACAGAGAAATATCTTTTAAATTTTAAAACGATTGAAAATTGTTCTTTCCCCATCTGTACATCCGTATGTACAGTAGTTTTTGTGCACCAACGAAGTTATCTTTGGTACCATTTTTTCCAGCTGGAACTCAGTAACCTAACATTAGTTCTTCATGGTTCTCTCTGCAACTTGATTGGAGGCTGCAAGATTGGTTTAAATTAACTTGATTCGGGAAAATTAAGTTCCTATTTGCTGGGAATGAATAGCAGTAATGATAGTTGATTCAGGAAAAAAATGGAGACGATTTAATATGTGGCATACTATTTAAATAACGTACTTAAGGTAAGAAGTATTTTTAAGTCAAAAGGCCTAAAGTCCAAGTGAAGTCACAAGTCACTGATGCCAAGTCCAAGTTGAGTTGCAAGTCTTTTTTTTTATTTTGTGTAGAATAAAGACATCAAATCTGTGACTGAAGTCTGACTCTACTCCATGACATGTGACTCAGGTTTAAACCTCTGTTATCAAATAATTCCTTTCTTAGATGCAGGGAAATAGATCTCATTGGTTGACAGTTGAGTTTGTAATCAGCCAGTGTGTAATGTTCACATTTTGGGGTTTGGTTTAGGACAGTGTGTCGATTGGGGAGGAATGTAGGCAGCACTAGATAAAGTGTGATTACCACTCTAAATCATTATCATTACAACAACAACAAGCAGTCTTAATTGTAACTCTATTAAACTGTACCGTCTGCTCGTACAAAGTCCCTCTTTATCCATTTGGAGGTGGAGAAATTTCTGTCTTATTGAATAAGGAGGGCTGTCGAGCTAGAGCCTCCTGCTCTCAGGAACCCTTACATTGGCAGGACACAAGGAGCCATAGATAGTAAAGAGAAAGAGTGAATCAATGAGAAAGAGAAGCAAAGCACACTTTTAGGATCTACTCTTCTACCTCTTGGTTTATAAGATGGGTCACTTTCCTGGGAGGAGCAAAACATGGAAAGACATGCCATTGCCACCAGCTGTTTGCTGCATTGCACACAGTAAATATCTACTGTTTGGTTCTATCAGCTATGTCCCCATATTTTCTAGAGATCCAAAGCATAATAATTTAAGGTCCTTCTATATTTTGCCCCTTTCCAAAAGAAGTCATGAAATACTAATAACGTTTGAGTCAAGAGATAATCTATAAACTCCAGCATGATGATGGAATCAAAGATCAAAGACGTGGATTCAATCTTTGAAAGTGTATGCAGTATTAATACATTTGAGCCTTGAACTTCTGCTTCTCTTTGAGCCTTGAGGGTGTGTAGTTTGATTCTTAAAGTGTAGTTGTGGCAGTGTTCGTGTCAGTTTGACCATGAAACTTTTAGGCTTTCTATGTGACTGATGAACTGAGGAAAGACAAGTTTGTAAGGAAATGCAAATAGCAAAGTTAATAGCTTCAGGCTTTAAAGTGATCCAAGCAGTGTTGCAGATATATGGAATATTTGACTGAACAAGAGTTGCTGCTTAAAGTAAGGTATAAAGCAGCTTTTAAACTAAAAGTGCAACTTATACAAAGCCACGGAGGGGATTTGTCAAGTCTTAGAAAATAGTCCCTAATGGTGTAGTGTATCTTGATACAACAGTTTGTATGTTATCTTACAGAAATGCACACGCAATTGTTCATATGATATCTAACAAATTAATGTCACACTAGGCTAGGCTTAGGCAAGTAAAGTAACAGGTTAAGTTGTGGAAAGAGATTTTTGCTGTGTCTAGTTACATACTTAAAGTAAAGAGATGAACTTAAATGAAGTTACATACTTAAAGTGAAGTTACATAGGTTAGGCTTAGAAAAGTAAAGTTATGTAGGTTATATTAAGGCAAGGAAAGTTATGTAAGCTATGTTGAGGAAAAGAAACATGGTACATTACATTATGTAAAGTTACAAAGGCTAGGTTTAGGCAAATGGACTTACATATGTTAAGATGTGAAATGGAAAAAGGTTGAGTGTTGTCATATTACTTACTTAATGTAAAGGGATGTTCTTGATGTGAAGTTACGTAGGTGAGGCTCAGGCAAGTAAAGTTAATGCAAATGACATTTAGCCAAAGAAATATAGTGAAGAAATACCTTAAAATAATTCGAAGTTCACTTGCTTTCACAGGGGGGCACGTACGCGGGTCTCCTGGGGAAAAATCCTGTGTTTGTTTGACCCATCTACCACCCCAGTGTGCCTATGCCCATCGGCACATGTGATCCAGACCTTCCTAATTAAAATGTTAAACATGAATTACTGGCTTATGATAATTTGGTTTATAAATGAATTGCGGTGCATTAATTTTAGTTGGCATACGTGCAATCAGTGCATGAGAACATCCTGGATGTTGGCATAGTGTTGTTGTTTGGGTTATCTGAGCTTTGGCTGGGAGACTACAAAAACAGAAAGCCAGCGTTGCAAACTGAAGGTGAGAGGTGTAACAAATACATGACATTTGTTGTACTGTAGAAAATGTAAGCTGTAGAGTTATTGGAGCCTGATCTGTATGACAAACTCATAGTTCAGTTAAAAAATGTCCCCCAACTTTAATTAAATGCAGTACTGAAAAGACGGAGGGCTCCTTTAAGCATATAATCGTGCACAATCAAGGGGCCTCAGTATGTTTGACACTTTTCTGTAATTCTATATCCGTCTCTGCTCTTGTCTGCTGTATTCATTTATTGTGCTGTCTTGCTGTTTCCCTGCAGTGTTGTATAAAAAGAACCAGTGTGACAGCTACACCCTCCATGTCCTGCCTCTGTCTCTCCATCTCATTCTCTGAACACCCCTCATCCCTCACCCCACCTCCTCCACGCAGACACACACACACCATCCAATATCCTGTCAATGTGTGAGTGACAGACATATCTAACAGCAGCTTCTTTCTCTGTCGCCTCTTTTCTAATACATCTCTGTATCTGATAATGGCTGCATTGTCTGAAAGCCCAAACACATCATACCGCCTCACTTAATACATACTGCCAACACCTCCTGAAAAAACTCTCCGTCTTGTTTTCGTTGCAGCTTCTCATTTCCATAATAGTCGTATAGCTCATGGTGCACATGCATTTCATACACGCTTTTCTTTTGTTCCGAGTTGGACTTCAGTGCATCTAAAAAGTTGTTTCTGTGCACATACATGACATTTGTGTTTGCATAAAACTGTTCATGGCAATACAAGTTTTCGCCCCCACAGAAAAAGTGCGCCAGCATTTTCAAAACCCAGTCTACCAGTTGTAAAGTACTCTCAGACTGCAGGGGAAAAAGCAGCCTCATAGTGTTTGGATTTTGTTAAGCTAAATATGCAGTGCCACGTCTGTGCAGTATACTTTATTTATCAGCATCTTTTTTTCGCCCCAAAAGAGAATTCACGGGTACAGTAGTTACAGGACAGAGCCAAACGTGGTTACAATGGAAAAACCCTCTAATGTCAAAGAAGAGATGTGAGGGAGGGACAGAGATGATTACAGGACAAGAGAAGGGAAAGTAGACATTAGGAGGCAAAGGCATGGCAGTAGACAGTGACATGACTGAGACAAGATGCACTGAAGCAAGAGAGAACAAGTCGAGATCTTAGAGTGTGTGTGATACCATCTGCTTTAAGGGAATTGAATGAATTAAACTTTATTATGGGGCTGTAAAGATGCTTGTTAAGCATGCTTGTAATTGAGTGTGAACATGAAATTCAAATGTTGCTTGAGGTATTTTTAGATTCACAATCATAAAACTGAAGATTGAAAGGATAAACACAACACAACACACAAGTTCTGAAACTTTCAGCTCTGATTTGGAAAGTTAAAAATAAGACTCGAAGGATTAAAAGTAAGATTTGATTGCCTGCAATAACTGCTCCGTACTTGTAATGTTTGCTGTGTTACAGAGATTTAATTTAAGTTTGTGTGCATGCCTTTCCGGGATCCAACTCACTTCTTCTTCTGAGATTAAAGCATGCCCTTTGAGCCTCGCCTGCTGGTATCTGTGATACTATTTTAACAGGGGAAAGATCTGACACTCAGGGAGAAAAGGCAGCTCAAAACAAACCAGACTTGGCAGAGTGTTACGGAGGGTCGATAAATTATTTGTGCTCTTCAAACCTGAATCATAGTTTATGCTTTCAAAAACTTGCTTTCTGTTTTATGATTTTTACCTCTTAAACTGTGGCTCTTAATACACCTTGCCAGATTAAGACTGAACATGAGTGATTTGGCGAGAGATTTACTTGTTTGTAAGTGTGTGCACCATGTGGGCCTGAGGTATCGTTGTGACCCACCGCGTGCTATTGTGCGTTTTTTAATAGCTGTTGTCAGGCTTGAGCATGTATGTCAGTGCTCTTATAAGAGCATGTTTGAAATGAAATCATCAAAGTGTATCTGCGTTTTTGTCTAAGCTTGCACATATGTGTGTGCCCGTGTGTGTCAGATTATGAAGCTGCAGTTTCAGTACCTGAGCAGCCACATGGAAATCTCACCCAAGCACTTCTCTCCCCCAGAGGTGTATTCAGAGTGTAAGAGAACATGACACACATCATAATGTTATCACCCACTCACTGAGTGCAACAGGGGGAGGAGGAGAGAGCGTGGATAGGTAAAGAGCAGCAGTGGGAAATGCATGAAATAGACCCAAGCACCCAACACAAAAATAAAAACATTGAAAAAGTGGAAGAAAAAATAACATAAAAAAGGTGAAAAGAAATGTGAACTATGACACATGCATAACATGTGCCACATTGACAAGAATTGTGCATGATATCATTGCTGCGGAGTGTAAATGTGTGCATGTGCCTACCGACAGTCCTCAGGGGACGCGAAGTAGCATCAGGGATTTGTCAGCGTGCCAATCACAGCACAGATGCACTACATAGATGCAGTCAGGCTTAGATGCTGTAGAGTGTTGATCTCGTTTAATGAAAGCATGAAAGACTTTTGATTAATTTATTAGTGCATCTTGGTTTCGTTCTGTTGTAGTGATATGAGACACAGCTGGGCTCAAGAATAGAAGGGCTTTGACACTGCTGCACAGTAACTGCCCAGACAACTGCCTACCTGCTAGAGCGTCCCCCCAATAAGGTAAAGCAGTTTTAAAAGCGGTCCGTGGCTCTGATTCCAGGCAGGTACAAGCTAGCCCATTTGACCAGCCAAACCCAGGCGGAAACTTAAAAAAGTTCAATGGTGAACTCGACGCAGCAGAGAAAGAACTGCGCGCATGCACACGGGTAGCAACCACTTCAAATCCCAACTGCCTCGTTCAAAATCGCTTCCCCTTTGCCGCCTTCCCCTCACTGAAATGACTTGAGGCAGCGAATTATTGTGCAGCGATGTTAAAGCCTTCAAGGACGGCCCCGGGGCAAGTAAAATACCATGCTGGGCTAGTAAACTAGCATCGAGCTAGTGCTCAAAAACAATAAAACATTATTTTCTGGAACTGATGATGAAAGTAGCTAAGGAATAAGCCATCTTGTTTCCCTCTCATCTCTGTTAAGAATTCCACGAGCGCAAATACAGATCGGATCCTCTGTTTATGAACTGAAACACAAACAAGCATTTCACTTATGCTGGAAACAGCTATTGTTCTCTATATTTAAAGTCAGTTATATTTACAACTAGGATCTGCTCTGTACAGTCAGTACTCAACCATTTGCCACTGCACATACACACAATGTTCACTGCCAGAAACAAAATGTTACTAATTAACTTTCTCCCATGCGTATGATAGGTGAGTCTCAAAGCTTAATTTAACTTTGAGGCAACAACAACAACAACCAAAAGCACAAATATTTCCATCTCTTACTGTTGTCACAGGCGTCTTTTTTCCCTCACAGTGTAGCACTTCATGAATATCTGCAAACAGCCCATCCAATGAGTTTCTAAAGAGCTCATTGTTGCTGCTTGGAGCCTGACATGAGGTTCGCTCACTGTAACAGAAGCTGTAGACTCACATTTGTTCCATTGTTGAATAATGTTTTGCCTTTTTATTACATTCTCCTCACCCGCTCTCACACCATGCATCCCTCCCTGTTTAGTGAATTTCATTCTCAGTGTGTATGCTTTCCTGTGCAGCAGGCCTCCGAAATGACTGAAGCTACTCGACAACATTGTGTACGAGAAAAGGGGCTCAGGTTTCACTGCACAGTGTTGCAGAATAAAGAATAAAAAAAAAAGTTTGAGGCAAATACGCAGCCTCGCAGCTCTTTGAGATTCTAGGCCAGTGTTTTAGTGTTTCTCTCTTCTTCAAACAATACCATTTTTTTTATTGGTTGGTTGGCTTTGTGTTGCTCTATGCAGCAGTTGGGGAATCTGTTTAGCATTTTTATGATGAAGAGTGAGAGAATACAGAGAGGCTGGGACTATCCAAATCCCTAAAGCCTCTTGTGTGGGAAAGCCCGGCCGATCCCCCATCTTCTCCCTGGTCCAAAGATCTGAGCTGTGATTCCCTCTGGTGGGATTTTATAGGGACACTGAAAGCTCTATTACACCAAAGCCTTTTCCTGACAAGCCAAATGACATGATAACAGATGACACTCTGCTCTATAAACTTGTATAGAGATTTCCTTCTTTTTACTGGTGCCCTTTTCCTCACTAGAGTATTTCAAAAAAGGTGCCTTTAGATGTGTTATTAGCTGATCTTTTTCTACTTTCGTATCTGTTGCTCTCGTGTTAAATTGTAATGACATTTAAATGATTATCTAGGTCAAGTGTAAGAGGGAATATTTTATTAAATATAACATTCAGAAAATTAACCGAGTGTGTTACAAATTGCCTCTCACAACACAACAAATTTACAGCTGATAACATTGGAACCTTTGCACACACAATACACTTTCATCCCTTGTCTTTTTTGCATTGACATCAGACTTTCACCTGGAAACCCTTCTCTGTAATGTCTCATCCTTCTGTCGCTGTGTTTTCCACAGGCATGGCTCCAGAGGTATGGCTACCTCCCTCCTGCAGACCCCAGAATGTCGGTGCTGCGTTCTGCTCGAGTCATGCAGTCCGCTATCGCTGCCATGCAGCGTCGCTACGGCCTCAATGTTACAGGGGCTCTGGACAGCAACACTATAGCGTGAGTCATGCTCCTTTAAATACCTCTAAAGATGCCACAATATGGGACTTTGAGTTCTGAGCTCCGTTCATGATGAGTTTCTTCCAAAGATAAGGAAACATGGGTGGGAGTTATAAAAATTTAAACAAAAAGGAAAAAAATGCCAGTTATTCAATGACTCCGTTTTAATGCACATGTCACCTATTTTGGGAGATATATTGTAGTACAAAGAAGCATCAATGTTTAATTTAATAGTGTAAATGTTCATGTCTGGTAATAGCTTGATGTGTGCATGCTACTTTGTAAATTTAGTTCAGAGTATTTCAAACAGATGACTGATTCAAAGTTCGGAATAAGGCTGCACAGTCCTTTTTTTATCGTAATGTTTTATTGAGATGTCAGCTTGCGCACAATGTGAAAGACTGGGATATTGCTCTTCATGCTTTGGCTGGTAAAGATTACTGGATACAGCGTTGGAGGCCTGGCCCCATTCATTCCTATGAAAGTTGCTCAGTGATGCTCACAGCCAAAAAAGTTCAACTGCCATGAATAAAATTACTCAATGATGGGTGCTGCTTCTGCCCTGTGTGGCCCATAGAGCAGGTGCAATAGAGACTTCTGCCAGCCAAACCAGTTATGTCCAATTTAGTGCGGTGCTAATTTGAATGTGGATAAAATTCAATCATGCAGCTCTTGAAGACTTTCCAGTTGTTATCAGACCGGATCAAATTTTGATAGTAAATCGAGTCATTTCGCAGGGGTTGTGATGCCTAAAAAATGTTTCTACTTTTATAGACATCTTTTTCGCAATGTAAGTCAATAGGAAAAATACTTTTTGGACCTAATGGCATCATGTGACTGAGTAATTATACTGTTTGGCCACTAAGAAATTTGGCTTCAAAGCCTGTCGCACTTCCAGGGGGCCTATAATATAGTAACAACTTGCTCTGTAATTCAGTCTGACATAAACTATGCTGTTAACTCTGTGGTTAATTCTGCCAACCAGTCACCCAATTGGGCTATACTCAGAAAAGTCAGCCATGTTCCCATGTCCGCTCTAGTTGACAGAGCTGCACAAAGACAGACACACAGATTGGTTTGTTTTCTTCAAAGAAGAAATGACTATCAATCCTGAAACAACATATGAACTGGAATGCAAATGAATATTTGTTGTATCTTGGAGAAAAACATCATACTGGGCTGAGGAGGATGTCTTGTGTTGTAAGAGTAACTTCTTACAGGGCTATAGCGTGATGTGTAGCGAGTGTGTGGATGAGAGAAATAAAAAGAGAGAGTGACTAAGAAATTACTAGTAAAGTTGTCAGGTGGTAGTAAATGTATAGTGTAGGATTCTGTGCCTTTGTACCTCTGGTAAAGTAAAAATAAATATATATACAGTACATAACAGGTATTGTGTAAGTCAAAGTTAAGAATTGTATAAACTATAATATATGTCTATTTATCGCAAGTATTATCATTATCATGATATTCAACCTTATCACATATTTCCTCATACTGTGCAATCCTAGGTTGGAATCATTATTAAACCATGAAAATAGCCAAAAGGCAGAAATCCTTCTTAGATATATTTTATAATATGTTGCAGTGTTGTATGATGTGTTGATATCCGTGTTTTCATCAACAACACTAGCTGAAATGTAAATTCACTCAGGCATAAATATATTTTACAAGAGGAGTGAACAACAGCCAGGAGGTAAAACATGCAGTAAAGTAACAAGGACTGGTAAAAGCTAGACTAATGTCATTTATTGTTTTTGACTGTTAAGACTGAAGTGGTCTAGACATCTTTTGAAATGGGGAACAAATGGTAGACGAGTGGCTTACTCATCCCCTGTTTTGCATTCTGTATGCAACCAGAGTCGTTTCGCCAGACACTGAGTAACCCTAACATGAATTAAGTGGGGCGTTTTAATTTGATCAAAGGGGCCTTTTAAAGAGAGTACACCTCTGTTGTCAGATCAAAGGCTGCAAAATGCCAAAGTATTAATACTCGGTGGAAGAGAGGGAAGAACAGGGACAGTGTTTCGTTGGTCCTCGTACAGTGGGTCAGACCTGAACACAGCACATAAGGTTGGTGTGGGTTTTAAGAAAGAACTTGCTTTTTTTGTATCTACGATGACAAAAAGAGTCACTCTGATGTTGCCTTTTGTGGTACACATGGATGTACTGAATTGTAAACCCCTTGCATTAGGAATCAAAGGTATATTACAAGTAAAACAAAAAAAAAACTGATATTAAGTATATGCATTTGTATTTTTAAACCCACTGTAGCAGTCTTAACCCTTGGGCCTTAACCAGTATCCTTTTTACCTGCATATAACTAAAACCAGTGTTCACTGACATTTGTCCCCACCAACACTGAAATGCCATCCGTGCTACAAACAGCAGTGAGCTCAAATTGGCCACTGAACTGTAACGTGGCAATGTGGTGGCCAGCGGTGTGAATGCAGACTAACAGCTGTCCAACCTCTTGGCTGAAACCGAGTGAAATGTGATAACAGCATGCCTGTGTTTCTCTCTTCTCCTCCTCCTCTGCTTCTCTTTGTGGAAGCAGCGATGACACGATAAGGTGAGGCGTCTTTTGCATGTAATGCATGAGTAAATGTGTACTTGCATGTGCAGTGTTTAGATTTTGAAATAGCTTTATGTGTAGTGCACTCATGCATTGTGTGTTTTGTATTTATGCCCTGCACTTCCTGAGAACTTTCCGTCCTGTTAGAATTGCTAATACAAATGAATGCAAAGAAGGACATGAATCATTGCAAGTCTGCCTCTGTTCATAAATTCAAAGAGCTGCATTGGATCAGAATTGCTTTTAGTCATCATGCCGTCATTGTACACCATCTCAGAATGATCAGTGTACCTTCAGTGTTGATCGGTGGCCTCCTCTTGTCTCCTATAGGTGGATGAAGAAGCCCAGATGTGGAGTTCCTGACCAGATAGGAGGTGCATCCAAATTCAGTGTCAGGAAACGGCGGTACGCCCTCACAGGACAACGGTGGCAACACAAACATATCACATACAGGTGGGTGATTTTAAATTCATCAAAATGATGTTGGTCATGTTTGCTAGCTTATAATCGAGGCGCTGTCATTACAGCATTTTATAATAATCCAGTTTGCATCCAAGCCCCATAACCACCTGACATGCACAGAAAATCCCAGCTGCACACCTTCCCCATCAGCTGGGCTCTTGTCAAGTTGTGAAGACATCCAGTCAACAAGATTAACCCAGTATGTGCCTACAGCTGGAGACACAACGTGAATCTGCACACACAGCGGCGTGTGCACACAAACAGCGCTTCAGGATGTAACTGGTGTCATTGACCTTTTCATTAAGATACACATCCTTTTGAGAGAGACAGAAAAAGAAACCGGCGGCTATCTTTTTTTCACGCAGTTCTTGCTCTTTTTCATCCTACTCATCTGCCTTTGAAAAAAAAAAAAGTTTTTCATCTTTCCTTCATGTGGCAGCCCTTTAAAAACTGTCAAATTTTGCTGGAACTTTTGACTGTATAGGTCTCTGTCTGCAGGCTTTTTCCTGTTCTGTCTTGTGGATCAAACGAGTGACTACTGAACACAATTTTTATATAATGGATGGAAAACTACCAAACCAGGGGTTAAACCAAAGTTCAACATTGCTTTAAGCCAAACTACAGCCATTAAACACAACACAGAGCATGTTCTTCAAAGCTTGCGCTGTTTAAGAACCAGCTTTATCCTGAAAACATGGAGCACAAATGGGAAAAAAATGTACATACAAGATCTTATCTCCAATGTCATAATTCACAAGCACATTTTCTAGCATTCAGCGACATGAGTAATAATGTATAGGACATGTTATATAATATTTCCCTGTTGATTTAGTGAGGACAGTAGCCCAGTTTCTGTAATATTTTATATGTACTATACCATCCCTTGCCCCCAGCCCCGTGTTTCATGGGATAATCCTCAAGAAGTGCACTTGTTTTTCTATTTTTGCTCTGCCCTGAGGATAAATGTATAAGTAGTATTACATGCTGAATATAATCTAGTGGATCAACGATGTACAGCTAAAGTATGACTGTATATCACCCATGGCAGAACTGCCCAGATTCCTGCCTTTTCGTTTTTCTCCTAAAACAAATGGCACCGCGATTGGCTTCAGAGCGAGTGTCATGAGTGCTTGGTTCATCTGCCGTGGCAGAGATTTGAAAAGAAGAAAATGAGCCTGCTTGATGAAAAGTGGAGGAGTAGATGGGTGGAATTGAGGAGTGGAGGCAGAGTGCTGGAGGAGAAGCAGCTGCAGAGAGAAAGAGATGTGCAGAGAGAAGAGGAGGAAACCCCAGTGGAAAGCAGAGGGTGCTCTCTGACAGATTAGGGTTATGTAATAGGATAGGAGCATTTTGAGAGTGTGTGCTTGTGTGTATGCATATATATGTTTGTGTGTGTTGTACATGTATGTGTTCCTGGCCTCCAGTCGTTAGTCAGATGTGCCTGCAGCTGCTCCTTTTAGCTCAAATTGGTGCAGTGGAGGTAGTTAGACATTTTATGTCAGGAAAAGACTAAACTACCTCCTCTAAAAAGTACACTGCTCTTTGAATTTATTACGTTTACTTTTTATTATTATGCATTTCAAAACAGTTTTGAAGTCCATATTGACAAGGTAAGCATATATTACCAATTGCCTTGATTTTGAATCAAATGACAACAATAAACAGCATGAGACTAGCTTAAAGTGGGCATGTCTGTAACGGGGAGACTTGTGGGTAACCATGGAACCCTTTTTTATCAGTGACTTGAGGTGAGAGGTCAAGATTGGTACCACTTGATTTCTCATGTCTTCTATTTTCAGATGATACCAGTATCATCACTTTAGCTTTAAAGCTCAGCCCAGTGCAGTTTCTTAAAGACAAGAATATTGGCATGCAATTAACATGACTTAAAAAAGTAAAGCATTATTTACGGACCTTAATTGACCTTAACTAACGTGTTAACGCTGACAGCTATAATAATGTAATAGGCATTTTTTTCACACTGTTTATGTTATGTACCACCAAAGCAAATTTCTGTGTATGTGAAAACTTACTTGACAATAAACTAGATTCTAAACAAATCTTATTTTTTATATAAGCCCAATACATAAAGGTTATAAACTCAATTGTTTCACTTTTTTAAGGTCCTTTAAATTGATGTTGGAAGTCGAAGAGAAAAGCAGTGCTTCTTTTAAATGTCATGTGTGTCTCATTTTCATGAATAAATCTGTCATTTTCCCCTAGTAGCTTGGGTAGATGTTGGTAAAACTGCAGTGTTGTGGGTTTGAATCCAGCTTAACGTCTCCTTCTTCCTTGATAACTTTCTTCATCCTTCAAACTATAAGCTGAATCATCCAAAAATAATTGTAAAAAAAAAAAACCCCAACAACTCTGGCATTTGGAAATCATAACAAATGCATGGCCGCCCTAGGTGTGTGCTAGTTTCCATGTAGCCACATACAGTACTTGCTGTGGGTAGGCACTAATTAGCTTTGGCATCCCCACAGTTCTCTCTGCATGCAGGTACTATTATAGCACATGAGCTGCATCCGGAATCATTATCACCTCACAACATGGAGTTTAATATTTTATATGTCCTCAGAGCAGGTTGGGATTCTTTTATTTGTCGTTTTATAGCTTCTCCCTGCATGTGTTTCTCTCTTGCTCTCAAAAAAGGACACACGTACAGTGAGGTTGGTAATAGAATCAAATGAAACCAGCTTTGTATTCCTCAAGAGGCCACAGTTGCTGCTAAGGCCTTTCATTGTAACCCCAGACTGAGCAAGACAAGGACATGTTTTCATGGAGAACCCTTGAGGTGCTACAACATTTTCTCTTCCTTTAATCTCAGAGAAAACATTTGTGTCGTTGCACTCTCTCTGGGTCAGCTAACATTGATTCGAAAGCAGGATTGTCTTGTACGTTGCAAATCTATCTCTGCTCTGCATAAACACTTGAAAAGACAAAAGGGCCATTTTGTATTGCCTCTGTAAGTGGCCCAATCAGACAGACGCTGTTTGCTTACTTAACAGCCAACCATCACACTAACACCACTTCAATTTGATGTTCAAGATTGTCTCTGTAATTCAAGAGTACTGGCAGATCTGGAGATGGGAGTGTTTATTACTCACACTTGTTTTAGGACAATTGAGGACACGCATCATTTCCAAGCTAGTATTCATCACAACTGAAATCACTTGCGCTAAACCTGATGATGAGCAACAAGCCATCTGAACAGGATTTTTGTTGCTTTCAGCTTGTGGCCCTTTTAGCATCTTTCATTGTTTTAGTGTAACAGCCTTAAACTAAATTGTTTTAGATCACTCTCACTGCTCTCATCAGTGTTGTTTTCTAACACAGCAAGCAGCTGTTTTTAGCAAGAAAGCTCTTGTAGGACGACCACTGCTCAACCCAGATTAGTTTAGGGAAGTTGCTGGAAACATCAGAAAGACAAACTTGTCAGAAATATTTCCGAATACTTGCAATGTTTTACTTTAGAGTGAAACACTGCATAGATGTAAGTGTGCAGAAGTCTTTTTTTAACAAGCAAGAAAGCTCTTGAAACTCATTGTACGGTAAATGGCCAATACCAACAGCAGGCAGATGAAAACTGTTTGGTAAACGTAGTTTAACATTTTGCAGTTTAGGAGCTAGATATGTCTCTCAAGAGTTGGAGGAGATCAAAACCAGAGCCTTAGTACAGCCTTTAGTTTGAGCAACAGCCCTAGTGCTAGTGTTTTTAGCTGAGAAATAAGCAAGATCTGAGTGCAGCTAAGCTGGAGGGAAGCTTACTACAGTTCATTTGCACATACTGCCCACATTGTTGGTTGAAAATTTCCTTTAAGAAGTGTAGGCGTACAAACCTCTACATGAACTTTATAAGGTGATAATATGGCAAAGTTTTCTTCACAGCATTACCCCCAGATGGTAAAAAAGTAAAAACTGTGATCTCAAATTTGCAGACAAATATTTAGTCACTATAAATCATGTGATGTGGTCATCAGCTGACCCAAAGAAAGACCAGTTTAATTAACTGGTTCCTATTCTTCTTTGCAGATCTATCTGCTGTGCTGCTGTTGACTATTATAACTGCTTACTCCATCATTTCTGCCACCAGATACTCTGCTTCCTTTTTGCAGCAAAATATGTCTTATGGTCTGTTTTTGTAGACCTGTCTTTTAGAATAACATAATTCAAGTTTCTTCATGATACCTGTGTGTGCGTCTGTGTGTCTGTCAAAACATAAAATCATTAGCCGAAAGTTTTGCCAAATCTTGTGAGTGTAATTAAAGCATCTTTTCTGAAGTGGGCTGTCAGCAGGTCCGTCTTGACAGAGCAGATAGAGAAATAGAAGCAGATTGTCTTTTGGCTTAAACAATTACAACATTTTAAATGAACATTGCCGGTTATTCAGTGGCACTCTATTTATATTTCATACCCAGCCTTTATGCTTCCCTTTTCACAGAATTTGATTCAATAATTAATCTGAGCTTACATGCAATATTAATATGCAGTATATAAATGTGCCTTGCAGCAGTCTACCCACCATGCTGAAGATGAGCAATAGTCAAAGACAAAAGATGTTCTGATAATATTTACTCCTATTATGGGAAATGACAGCCTGACAGCCAAACAGAGATGCTGTGAAGAACTATAATGAAAAAAGGAACAAAAGCGATGAGGTGACAGGGAGAACACAGAGGAAACCGGCTGGATGGGAGGAGAAAAAGGGAATTCTTGAAACTACTTGAAACACCTGTGCAAAAAGACGTGAAAGAGAACAGAAAAGAAAAGTTGGCATGGTGCTGCTTTGTTGCACACTTTATTTACACACTTCACTTATCAACTGAACATCAGCCAACCAACTTTTCGCTAAACTCAGAGTCTGCGCTAAAAGCGTGAGATAACAGAGTATTGTGTGTTTACAAGCGTCTAAGGTAGTTGATGTAAACTAAATCTTTCAATCCCAAAAGAGAAACCAAATTTTAATAGAGCGTGACACTGAGATATTTTTGGAGCGAATAAAGTGAAGTGAGGTTTTCCTGATTGCCCAAACCAGACTGGGGCTCTCAGCAGGCAGTGGGCTGTTGATAATCCTTAATTAGAAAATAAATTCCAGTGGCAGGAAATTGTCCCGTCCTCTCCCACACCTGCAGCAACTCTAAGCCGGCAGGGGAGGACTCAGCTGTTTTCTCTCACAAATCGCTCCATTTAGCTCTCTGTTGGTGAACACGATGAGCGTGAAATGGCTGCATGCAGGGAAAACAGTGATAGTGACGGAGTTTTTTTTTTTTTTTGCATAGTGTGATCATGTAGATTGACATGCAGTAGTATCCTCTGTATTCAGCCCTTGACTTGGTAACGTTATCCTAAACTGACTGTATTGTTTTCTATCCCACCACATCTCATGCTTCAGAGGAGGTGGAGGCTATTTACTTTGCCTGATTAGATTCTAATCTTTCATTTTTCCTCTGAGTGGACATCTAGCAGAATAAGCCACTTTTCGGTGTGTTTGTTTTACCAAACGCTCGGAGAACCCAAGAGTCTTATCAGACCAATTTACAATAGATTTGCTCATCCTGACAGTTGAAGGAGAAATCCCGGTTCGAGGCTTACTGGGGCATGATGATAAGAGAAAATTATCTGGTTGTGTGAAATGTTTACAAAGACTTCTAGGGTTTTGCCGGTCTAACTTTTCCTCCACCTTATCTCATGTCTCTGCAGCATAAAGAACGTGACACCCAAAGTGGGTGCAGAAGAGACCCATGACGCCATCCGGCGAGCCTTTGACGTTTGGCAAAACGTGACGCCGCTGCGCTTTGAGGCTGTGCCCTACAGCGAGCTGGAGAGGACCAAGAAAGACGTGGACATCACCATCATCTTCGCTTCAGGTTTCCACGGTGACAGCTCCCCCTTTGATGGCGAGGGTGGCTTCCTGGCCCACGCCTACTTTCCAGGGCCAGGAATAGGAGGAGACACACACTTTGATTCAGATGAACCGTGGACACTGGGCAACCCCAACCATGACGGTAAGCTTTGATTTATGTTTTTGGGACATTTTATTACAGCATTACACATTTTTAAAAACAAGCATGAATTCACAATAGCTGCAGCCACCAAATTTCAACCTCTTAGGGCAAGAACTGCATCCATCAAGGTTGGGGAAATCTTTGTGGACCAACTAACAGAGTGAGTGATAGAGGGGCTGGTCATAGCTAAAAACTACTCTTGACGCGTCCTCCAAGAGTGTATGACAAATAGTGTATGAGCTATTAAAGGGGCATGGCTAAAGTTCAGAGGCAGGGCAAACCTTCACCAATGAAAAATGAACTGTTTCTTTAATCCAATGTTGCCTGTCACAAATGTTTCTGAATATCAGATTATGAGTTGTTAAGGGACAAGATCAAGTTTGGTGTTTATTATTATGAAATTCATAAGGTCAAGAAAAGATCTTCTCAAATTCTGTCTCTGCAGGATCTGAAGAATGAATTTCCTCTTTTAGGGAGGTAATACTGATCATCTGAAGGCCTCCTTCTTGAGTGTAGGCAAAAATGGTTGACGTCATGGTGAAAAAAGCAGTTCACTTGTTTCAAAAAATGCAGGAAGGCGACTGCGGAGCTTCCTCTTCAAAGCACTGCCGCTGTGCAGAGCATGTGATGAAAAGTCATGAAAGGGAACTTTGTTTAATCCAATGATGCCTTTCACATTTGTTTATGAAAATCACATTATGAGTCATGAAGTAACATGGCAAAATGATGTTTGTCTTGTGCTCTGTGTCTGTGTATAAAGTTTTTTCATGTTGCATAAATCCATTTAGAAGTTTTGCACTTGTTTGTTATACAACACTCATACTGCGACACCCCTTTTTCGCCATTCGGTTTGAACACACACCTTCACCTCCATGCCAAATTTCAGCCTTTTGGAAAATAGCTTTTTGCAACATGCTGCGCTATAAATCTGCTGTTTGCAGCTAAAAAGTTCTGTCAGCTAACTCACTGCGGATGAATTAACATATTAATGTAGAGTATGCACACGGTTGATATTCTGCACATAGGCTCTGACATCATCCCTCTCCATTAAGAAACACAGAGCTTTGAAACAGCAGGGTGTGGGCAGTGATGAGCATTACTTTCCCCCTAGAGAAACATAGAGTCAGAGTTCACAGGTGGAAGTGGGGCTTTTGAAATACCATATAAACAGCAGCAGAAGCCACAAGTGACAACATAGCTTCCAGGTTGAGTGGTGTGGCAGCAGGCTCGGCAGAAAAGAGTTAGTCGAGCGCTGGCTGCTTATGTACACCACCAGCTAGTCTCACTGACAGATTTTGAAGCTCTGCTGGCTGGTCTTGTGTACTGAATTGTAATGTCAGCTTGATATTGGTTTTGTTGGTCAGTGTGCCGCAAATTTCCACTCTGATCTGATGCGATTTAAGTCTTATCAGTTGAGGCTCGCTCTTTGAAAACATCCAAGCCTTCTAGCAGCTATCTCCCCTGGTGAACCATAGTAATCATAGCACCTCTCACTCCTCTGCGACCTCGAGCTTGTGCCCTGGCTGAGTACTTGCCCTCAGAGCTTTACAGCTTGTCAGGCTGTATGTAAGCCTTTAGCTGGGTCCCTAAGTCATTCTATTGTGTGAGTTGCATGTTGAGCAGCTGTGTTGCTGTTTAGCATTGTGGTAAGGGTCCAACAGATCTCTGCTGGTGTGTGTGTGGCAGCAAGCAGCCTGTCGACTAAGCTCCCAGGTTGATCTCTGACCCATGTGCAGCCTTCAGTGCTGCGATGACAGCGCTTTGTAAGAGAGTAGATGGAGAAACAGATGGAGCTGCTAAAGAAAGAAAACACTGTAACAGAGACGTAAATACAAGTAAAGTTAAATAGAGCAAAGAAAATCCAGGCAAGAAGTGAAAGTTAGTTTATATCCTTCTGATATAAAATGACTGACATACACTGAGTTGTATCTGCACAAATTTTCTCACATCTGTGTTCCTAAAATCTGAGATTTAAACATACATTGTGCAAGCTAGATTAGACACGTCACAAAGACGAAAGGCAGTAGCTGTCTAATATGGGAAACATATTTCAATGGGGGAACAGACTTTGACAGAAAAGGCAGTAAAGAGACCTGAAACCTCCAGTGCAAAGCGGACTTGTCAATACAGGGAAAGTTAGCATCAGCAAAGTCAAAGATTTGAGAGCAAACATTGCAGAGTGTGCAGTTTTGGATCCTGGAGCTTCCTTCTACTATCTACCAAAACCCCATCATAGCAGATATTATTGTATGCTGCAAAACCACTAACAAGCTAACAACCACACCAAGCAGTGCTGGAGAGAGCAGAAGGCAAAACCTACTGCAGGCAGCGCTGGTAGGCTAGATCCAGAATTTATCAATGTGGGAGAAAGATTAGATCTACCTCCAGACCCTTTTTAATTTATTACATGAGAAAACATGAGGTTGCCATGTGCTTTTTTGCCTAAACATGACCACGTGCAGCGTAATCCCACCATGTGCTTGTGTTGATATCCAGGTAGCAGCATCATCATCACGTCAAAAGCAGACGCAGAAGGATAGAGCATGATATGTATACGCTCAAGTCGGCTACAAAGTGCAAATATGTGGCAACTTGGGATGAGAATGTGTTGGCAAAAACCATGTCAAACAAAATATTAGTGGTAGTACACTTTAAAGCGTGTCTGGAGGGGGACTTAAAATATTCTTGACTGGATGCTTGTCGCAGCAGGACTACATGTTTCAAATTTGTCTCTGATTCTAAAAGATGTTTTCAGCCTTCTTCGTGAATTCCTCATTAAATCTGAGGGATAAGTCTACCCCATGGTCCTCAGCTCAAGGGGAGTCATGACTATTACTGAGTCATGAGTCAAAACAATGACAGCGATGACTGAGAGATGGACAAGGAGACGATACTAAAAAATAAGGACACAAATGAGAGGGAAAAAAAGGCGAGCTACTAGCAGGAAGGCGGTAGAGGTAACGGAGAGTGAAAAAGAGGATAAGAGAGAATGGCAGAGTATCTCTAGACAAATATTGGAGGTTCAAGAGCTCATGAGAGACGGACGGCGAGGGAAAGACTGAGAAGTAAAAAAAAAAAAACATTTGAAGAGGAAAGGGGAGAGAGGAGAGCAGAGATGAGTGGGAGCTGTTGAGCACTATGCGTCGGAAATAGAAGTGAGCAACTTGCTGTCGAAGACTGAATTTTAAGCAGGAGCGGAGGGGCTTTTGTAGACTTAGATAATATGTTGTGAACGGCTATATTTAAGGCTTTTGAGAATGCGTAGTGTGATCAAACCGACATAAATCACTCCCGCAGGTTGAATAACACAATGGAAGTGATAATAATTATCTTAGGTGAACTATTGATGCGCCTGCTGTGTCATTGCCCACATGATCTGCACATAGAAGCTCATTAAACATATTTAAGCACACATCTGTGCACATGTGCAGGTGAAAATCCAGTCTGAGCACGTGCACATATATATGTCTTTTGTTGCGCCTCGGAGGAAGGAGAAGCAGCTGTCATTGAAGGCTATGATTCACCCCCTTCAACACTCACATTCAGACACACTCTCGCACTACCCCTCAGTGCAATATTAATACAGCCCTGCTGCAGCCCACACTTCTGTGAAAGCATCCCATAATGCATGCAGTTCTATTACGCACTCTCCAGCTGGCTTTCTTGCCAAATATGAACATGCACTGGCTGAATCCTGACTGCTCGCTGTAGCAGTGGGTGCTCTTATTCCTGCACGATGACTGATGTTACACTGAGATGAATCTCTGAAAGCTCACACAGCTAGAAGCTGCACATAGACTGTATTTTTTGCTGAAGATATATTTTCAAATTTCACAATTCTTATGCCAAAAAATACTATCAATATCAGACACTATTGGTATTGTTTTTGGGGTCTTTTTGTCCTGGCACAGCAGCAAAACCTCTAAGGCAGTGTGTAGATTTTTGCAACTAAGAAGATTATAGTATTGCAAGTATTACTAATATCACTACTAATAATTAAAGATAGCCACATCATAACGACATGCAAAACCAGTGTAGCGTTTATAAGCTTTACATGTCCTGACACGAGCTCTAGAATACCGTAAATATTGAGCAAATAACATTATATCTACTAAAAATTAGTTGGTCTATTAAATTTCAAAAACTAGTAAGAAATGTTGATTGCTGTTTCCCAAAGCCCAAGATGACATTCTCAAATGTTTTGTTTTGTCTTCAACCCAAAAATATTCAGTTTACTGTCAAAGAGATATAAAGAAAACACAAAATATTCATATTTTGGGAAAACAGAATCAGAGCATTTGGATTCATTTCCAAAAAGACAAATCGATTCATTGATTATCAAATGAACTGGCCATTTATTTATTAGCAGATAACTAATTGGTCTAAGCCTAAGAGAATTTTACAACTCTGGGAATCCATCTTTAATTTTAGATGTCATCTAACCAATACTCATATTATTATATATTTCCCATGCAAGTAGTTTCAAGGATTTGCAATCCATCCATCATCCATCTCTTCTCTCTTCACATATCCATACTTTGTAGGGAACAGCTGGGAATGATGTCATTTTCAGCCTAGAATCGCACATGATGTCTGCGTGGCTGGATTTGTTTTTGTCTTTCTCATCTCTCTTTCTTTTAGTCTCCTCTCCCTCCTTTTATCGTGTTTTAAAAGTGACAACTACACACAAACACACACACACACTGGCACACACTGGAGATGAGCTCCTGTCCAGTAAGCTGCCCGTGCCTGTCATATTTAATCCCCCCTACGCTGTTGTCGGGAAGGATCAGTCGTCGTGGCGACCGCTGCCAGCATCGCACCATAGATGTTATTGTTGTTGTTTTTGATGATGACGTCCCTGATGCACACTGGAGGATGAATCCCCGTCTGCATGGTGATAAAAACAGTCATACACGTGTTTAAGCACTCACACATACACACTCTCTTTCACGCTCACTCCCTCTCACACACACATACACACATATTCATCTTCACTATTTTGTCTGCACCTTCGCTCACGCTGCAACTCAGGCATCTGAGGATAGAGGATTACTCAAAAGTTGCATTCAGTGAGATTTTTAGCGTACACAGCAGAATGAGGTTCTTATTTGGATTAGCTAATGGCATTTTAAGAGAGACTTGGATATAAAGTATGTAGCGGCTGCTTTCTATATGTCTGTGTGATTTGATACTTTTATCATAGAGAAGAGAAAGTGGTGTGATGTCAGCAAAATCAGAGACACGGTAAAAGGCAGATAACTGCACAAACATCAAGACAGTGGTTCTGATTTGAGGATTTATTTAGCAAAACACTGATTCTTGCTGGAAACAAGTAAAACACTTTTTTTTAAAGGTGTTGCACATTTTAATAACAGTTGTTTGTTTACACCATAGAGAGGCGTTCGTCTGCTAGAGCCTGAGTGCCTCTTGGCTGTTTTTATCTTCATCCTTGTGACTTCCTGCTACATCACCGTCATCAAGATATTAATTTGACTGGAGATACATTATTATCTTAGCAAAGGAGTCAGAATCCCAGTCAATTAAAGCACCTGAATTTATCCTCAGTCTTTCTTTATCTTCAGTTTGATCTTTTAATTTGATCTTGTGTCTCTCTAAATACAACCCAAGATATTAGTATGAATCAGCTTCTGCTCTACAACAATCAAAATGGTATTGATTCTGAGTGTTGGATGTGTAAAGACATGAAAACATTAGTGTTTTGATCAATTCGGCGATCGGCAGATATACTTTCTGTTGTAGTTTGTGCAATTTTTCAATAATTATTTATGTTCAATATTTATTTCAGTCATTTCTGAAGTAAAGATCTCAAATTCAGTGGTTTCAGCTTTGCTAATCTAATGACATGTTGTGTCTAGACGTGTTGTAGGTGGTGAATGTCAGATTATGCAGTTGTAGCACCTGCAATATAAACAGGGTTTCCATTTTTCAATAATCACCGGTTTTTGACTGGGAAAATCTGCCAAAGTCCGACATACTTAAATTTCTCCAATCATAACAACTGGTGAAAATACTTCCTCTCTAATAGTGTGTTTTTAATAAATGCGACACACGTGAGTATCAGCAGCACAGTCCATTTGATTGCATTGTTTTCTGTTGGAACGTCCTGAATGGCGTTGCCGTCTTAAGCTGAAGATGCCCTCTTCTATATAATCCTGTGGCTCGCCCTGAGAGCACCGCAGTTAACGAGGAATGGCTGGTTTATGAGGAGTTATCTTTGTGATACCTCCTTATTTCACAATAAAAAGCTAAATACGATTGAAGCTGGATGGAAGGAAATCGCCAGGGAGCTAAAAGTTTCTCGCAAATAACCATCAATAATAACGAGCTGCTTGTCGATGGCTATATTGTATGATGTTTCCAGTGAATATCACAATATAAAACGTGTGTATTCTGTTTAAAAAGTAAATATGTAGAAAGATAGCACCTGTTTTATAAGGAGTCACTTTTCCAGCCTGATCTTGAGTGTACAGCTGATAGGTATGTGGTTTGTTTACATGACATAATACTATAGATGTTTTTTAAGTTCAATAAACACATAATATTTCTCCCATTTGTCCAGCGGCATTGAAATCTTTCAGGACATGTGGACTGGCACCAATGTTTAACTTACAGAAACTGCTGTTAGGCCTTTGTTGTTGCCTCCATTTCACACTTAACCCATGCTGTGGTTGACAGTGGACTCCATGATCTCAGCACATGCCCAGCCCCAGCAGCAGAACCTTTTTATTTGCAGCATATCATGCCTGAGAGGAGTTCAGAGCAGAGTGAAGAGTGTTTGACACAAAGGTTTGGAAAAATCCTTTCCTATGAAGACTAACTGACGGATTTACCCATTTCCACCCTCCCTCCTTTCCCTTGTACGCCACAAAGTGTGCGTCAGCCTTTGGTGCTGCTTTAACAATGGAGCTTGCAGTCGAGGGAAAGGATTTGTTTAAGCAATATTTAAATGAACAAACATTCCCAGCAGTGGATTAGAGAAACACTTTTGGCTTGAGGAAATTGTTTGTGGGTTTTATTCCGTCATAATCAGAACTCTGTTCATATCAGATTGGTCTTGGTAATGAAGTGGAACACATCTCAAATTGACGGAAGAAGTAAATTGGATATCTTCAACGTGGCAGTTGGCAAATGTGGAGTTATAGCTGACGTGCAAAGATACTGTACACAAGGAGGATCAACATTCGTTGTTGAGTTTACAAAATTGGGCAACATCCTGGATGATTTGTGAACTGTTTAATTTGTGTATCCATGCCAGAGGTGGATGACAACACATCTCAAACCTGTTGGCACCGTAGACTGATCAGTTCCACGTATTTCTTTCTCAGTGTTTGCTTTTTCTCTTTGAGCTGTCAAACACGGAAAGTCAAGTATTAAGAAGAAACAGACTGACTGACATGATCTGTCCTTGGATCGCCTTTTGTTTGTACATCCCTTGCTCTCAATCTGTATCATTTTATCTTGCACTGTGAGAATTCACACATTATCGTGTTAAGGATTGCACTATGATTGCTGCTAACATATTTTAGCCAGGATGATACACAGTGTGAGACAACAGGGAAGGAGTGTGTGAGGGGTAGATGATAAGCCAATATCCCCACGGAGAGTGCAACATCCCAGAGTGCAAAATAGAGAGAAGTGGTCCTGGAGCGCCTGCAGCTACCCTACATTCCTAGACTGATGGATGAATCGCTGTGAGGGCTCAGTAGATGGAGGGATAGATAGATACATGGGAGAATAAACTAAAGACGAATATGTTGTAATGGTGTAGGGAAGAGGTAGAATCCAAATATTATGTAGAGCGAGTAAGAAGATGAAATATGATCATGGAAAATGTTTCAACAAAAGTAAAATTGGGATGCAGAGTGCTGGAGGGCAGAGAGGAAAGGATTGTGAGGGATTTAGTGTGAACACAGGATAAGGGAGAAAATACTGGAACTAGAGATAGTGATGATTAGATTGTCTTTTCATCAGAGCCCAACGTGCCACGATTGCTTTTGAAAGGGAGCACATTTGCAGGAGGCATTCTTATTTGACAGTTTTCCATTTCTGGAAAAAAAAAAAGGAAAAACGGCGAACAAGCAGACGTTCATCCGTACGTTATCACAAGGTCATCTTTGTGGGCTGAGGCCGCTGTGTTTTTCTTTGTGGAAAATCAAAGCGATGCATGCAGGAATAGATAAGACAGATTCCAATTTGACTTTCAGTCACACTGAGGCTGATTGAATTTTACAGGAGAAAAAAAAAACAACAAAAAAAACATTGTGGCACCAGAAAAAAAGGTTTCCTCACTGCCACTGCATACCATGACTGTATGCAAACACCCAGTCTCACCCAAGGGTGACTTATAAGGCCTGGTATGCCTTCAAGGACCTTCAGTCTCCAGTAATATCAGTGAAAACTATGTAACATAACACAGCATGCAAGCTAGACCTACACACAGGAAATGAGAGATTCCAGGGCTTTATTGTTTTCTTCACCCTTACCCTCAAAATGAGCCAAAGAGGTTAGAAAAACACACTAACCAGGATGGGAAATATGCCAAGAATTTATGTTTCCAGGTATTGGGATTAGATAACGGGGCACTCAATAACAGGGAGATGATTGGCTGTGGGAGGGGATGTCGGGACGGGCTCGACATTGATCAGCTGATTGATTGATGGTCGCAGGAAAGCTCGGCTCCTTGACATCGATTGGCAGAACCGTTTATCATTGACGTCCCATCCTGTAACTTGATTGTACATTCAAAGTAACTGTCATTTTGGGTGTTTTTACCAGCAGACAGTGAAAGAAGATCAATCTTCCACTTCTTAGCAGTGGACAATGTGGGCTTTGTTCTGTGGAGCAGACTCTGGGTATTGTAAGGAAAGAGAAAACAGAAGAATGGAAAAGAAGAAAATCAGAGGTGTTAGAGCAGGTAGAGTACAACAGAGGAAAAAGAGGAGAGGGTGAGGAGCAGAGGAGCATATGGTGTCCTTGCAGGTTTATTTTTAGGTTGCTACTCCTACTGGGTGATGAGGAGGAAGCAGTGGACTCTTTTTCCACCCTGTTTCTCTTTTTCTTTTGCCTCTCCCTCACAGTCTGCAGTAAGTTCAGTGGGCCTAGGTTGGCATGCTGCTTGATGTGTTTCCAAAGCGCTGTTAAAGTTATTAAAATAATTATGACTACAAAAGAAACTGGCAAAAAACAGAATGCAGGTGACTGTTTATGTATAAAAAAATGAAAAAAATGAAATGGAGAAACCAGCTTTATTTGCTGGATTTACTTGATGATATTTCCTTCTTGCTATTCCTTTTTTTGTGGCAGGCAGTAATATATTTTACAGCCAGTGCTACCCCAGAGTAAGGAGTAATTTCTCCTTGTTGTCCAGACATTCAAATTACAGTGTATGTTTTTCCAAATGTTGGAAAGAATGTCTGTTTATGTTGGTTGGACAAAGTTTTAGTTTGTCTGGAGAGTGAGGTCCTTCTGTCTGCTATGGTTATTCAGTCTGTAGATCATCATGGTCTTTTTTAGGTTTCTTATCAGGTATTATGGTCAGTAAGGCTGCTGCTGCATGTTTTTCCATTCCTGCAACTAGTGCATTTCTGTTTTTCTTTAGTAATATTTTTTAGGGACCGTCTCCTTTATTTCTTGTTTTCCAACGATGCAACAAGATTATCATCATGAAACATTTCTTGGGCTGCTTTCCTTTTTGCAACGGTGCTCTTGTTTTGTCTTTTGTGTTATAAATCCAGCCCACCACTTTCCTTCCAGAGATACTTTTCCACCCATCCATGAAGGCCCAAATTCACTCTTATCCAGGCTGTGGCAGTTTATGTCAGGCCTGCTTTTCATTTGAATAATATTAGAATATGTTTTTTTTTAAATTTTTTTAAGTGATTGATGTTTCTCCATGAGTCTAGTGAGTAAAATAATCGTGATCTCAGTAATGACAGAGGTAATCCTGATTATGATTTTTGTCTTGATCGAACTGCCCCTTTCTAGATCTTTTGCATTGAGAGTTAGTTAGATTTTTTTTTATAGTACATGTTGAAGATATTGGAGCAACCTATTTCTGTAAATCCCAGCGCATTATATCATTGGATTCAATGAAAAATCTATCACAGTCCATTCCCAATATGATTGATTCACACCTTTTTTTATTTAGGTACTTTGCAATGCAGTATAAGTGTATTGTTCTACTGGCGTTAGAAGAAGCTCTAAAATGGAGAATAAAGCATTTTGTCAATTCCTCTAAAGTTGTAATATGCGAAACCCATTAACTAGATTAACTAGACCCATTAACTTTGATTTAATCCCCAAAGGTGTAAAATCAAAAGCTGGGAAACAAAACAAAACAAGTCAGTTTTTCTATTTGACTTCCAGCTGTATGATATCTTATGTAAGTTCTTTTCTGTTTTGAAAGCAATTCAGGTTAAAGTCTGACCATAATAACTGAAAATGTCCAGGCCCATTTAGTAAAAAAGAAGCGTGTCATCTGCATAAGGGAGGATTTGCCTCTCTAGTCATTGATTTTAAAATGTTACAGACCCATTGATTGTTAATTCTGTCAAGGTTGTTCAGCTTCTCAGAATGCCTTCCTTCATCATGCAGTGTGTTTTATAAAGATCTTCAATCTTCACGATGTCCTTCTGTCTCTGTCTTTTTCCCTCTATCTCCCCTACTCTGCTGCTGCCTCTCTCTATCTCTCAGAGAAAATAAATGAGGAGAATCGGATGCCTTTTCCTACCACAGGCACAGATCTTTATCTTTTACTGGAAGCATGTGTATGTGTGAGTTCTGAGGACGTCCAGCATGGCTACATTTGGGCAGGCAGTAGGAACAGTATTGATGGTTGGGTTACTGTAAGTAGAGGAATTTGTGGGAGGACACAGGCAGTAAAACAGCACTGAAAGCTACACACACACACACACACACACACACACACACACACACACACACATTTCAAGGGTGCTGGAAGAACTCACTACCTTGTAGGCAGTCTTATCTCAAGGATGCAGTGTGTAAGTTGACATTACATGATATAACCCTGTGATATGATACAGCGCAATATAATATATCGGCACAGGACACTACATTATCCAATCCAGGAACATGATAAATATGTTTAATTCAATATTATATACCACAGCAGATAGATGTGTGTTTTACAGTATACATCATGTTGCATGTCTGTAAGATATGATAATAGATTAAGCCCTTTGTGTTCAAGAAGTAGAGGGTTTTTTTTTGCCCCTGGCTCTGCCTCTAAGGCAGCATACAGGCTGTTCTTACTCCTCACCAGTGATTGGTAGATGCTGTTGGAGTCAAGTAAAATTATAATTAGTAAAAATCCACAATCAAACATCCATCAAAGATAAGGGAGGGATGTGTGTGATTTTTGAATAAGGCTAGTGCTTTAAAAATACTGCAGATCCCTTTTTTGTGTTAGACTTGCATAATTATGAAAACACAATACCATCTTACATGTACTGGTTCATTTTACTTTTAAATTTCTTTTTTTTTTTTTTTTTACCCTGCACGTAAAGATTTTTTGACTGCATCCTATGGCGTATTTGTCTCTCTTTTTTTGCACTTCAACAGCTGTTGGGTAAATTTTATATGGTTATAGTCAACCATCCTGAACAGGACTTCGTTTAAAGTTTTGGCAAAGCTCAGGAGGAAAACATTTATTTCGTTGATTTTATGATGCTTTATTTATTCATTTATTGTTCTCAATGTGTTCCAAAACATTTTTGGTCAATGTGTCAACATATTTTCTGAATCCAGTTATGTGCAAAGGTGCATGCAGAGCTGAGAACTCTGTGCACAACTCAAATTTTATGAACACTACCATGCATACACAAATGGTATTTCAAAACCTGGACAGACTGATTCAAAAAAGTGTGCAAGTGTAGGAAATAGCACTCATGTAGTTTGGAGAGCCTTAAATTATTTTTTTCCACCCCATTTCTGAATCCAAGCATATGCAATTGGAGGCATCAGTAATGTGAGAGACCTGCATGGAAAATCCTGGCACCATGTATTTGTGTCCAAAAGTCAAATGGATTGCTTTACAGCAAATAAATAAATAAATGTAAACTGAGTTGTGGTACAAATTGGCGGCTTAAGTTTTCAGACTGTGCCGCACTGGCCAAAGCTGCCAGTAACAGGGAGGAGTGAGGTGCAGAAATTGTTTTAATGGCAGAAAGCCACAGAGTTTATGGGGAATTTAGTTTTGGGGTCATATTTGCTGTAACAATAGTACAGGGGTGAGATAATGGCCACTTGGCGTCTTGATCATCCACGCACCGGTGTTTAAATTTGCTACATATAGCACCTTTAAAACTTTTCTTATTGTTTGAGAAAATATCTTTGGTGGTTACACACTAAGTTAATTTCCAACTCTGAATACCACTTTTGAGAGCGATAAGGGATTTAAATAATTGCCTTCACACTTTAACAAAGAAAATGAAATGAAGAGAAAGAAAGCTGAGATATCACCATGCGTTCCTGCCCACCAGGCTGCCACTAGAAATAGACAGCCGCCTACTGACAGCAGCATCAACTTCCACGTGGGCGGCCGTACTCTCTTCCGCCCCCACACATGAATACACACACGCTTACACTTACACTCTCAGAAGCACACACACACAAACACAAATGGTGCACCTGGGGAGGCTTGCCCTCCCACTAGTCAGTCAGATGCTTTCATAACCTTACACTCGTAATACTTAGCAAACAAGAAGTGTAAACAGATCTGCGTCGCTCTGAGAACACACATATTTTATCACTCTTAAAGGAATGTGTCTTTAGTGATGTTTCTGTATTGAAAGAATGAATAAACCATGCTTTAAGCGGTGTGATAAATTACATAGGGAGCATTTTTAGAATCTTAAAGGATGCTTTGGCACACAAGTGACCCACTGAGCAGCTCATACTTAAGTGAAAATCTCAGCCTTTGTTACTATTCAAATCATTATAGAAAAATGTGTTTGCTACAACCGCAGACAGTCACTCCTAACCTACATACATTAAGACCTCGGGCTAGAAACTCTGTGACACATCCACAAAGGCAACATTTGTCTGTAAATATCAGATTTGTAGCTCTGCATCCTGGAAGAAAGCCTTACCCAAGAATGTTTCTTTTGTTCCACTCGTAAAAGCAAGGAGGGGTTTTGGCAACAGTTTAAAAGCAGTCAAGGTTTTCTTTTACGCCATACAAAAGCTAGAAATGGCTACATTTTCTGAAAAAAAACTTGTGTGCTCACTGCTGAAATTTAGCAGTTCAAACATTTGCCTCACTATTGAAAATGACAAAAGTTGATGTTTTTGTTGAAGTGACATTTATAAAAAAAACACTTCAAGAAGCAGAAATGTCAGCCACAATGAAAGTGCTAACAGAAG
The DNA here is from genome assembly GCF_008729295.1 of Plectropomus leopardus. Lineage (NCBI taxonomy): Eukaryota > Metazoa > Chordata > Actinopteri > Perciformes > Serranidae > Plectropomus > Plectropomus leopardus. Next base: position 17,027,115 of record NC_056483.1, read on the forward strand.
TTGAAGTGTAAGGAGCAGTGAGTGAAGTTAATGTATGAGTTGAGGTGAGAGTGCTGAAAGGAGTTGAAGATTCCGCTCAAGTTCAAGCAATGTGAGGAGTTGAAATGTCAGTCGAAGTGTCGGTGATAAGTTCAGCTGGAAGTGTCAGTGGAAGTGGAAGTCATGAAGAAAATTGGTGCCAGTTAAACTGAAAGATAATGGCTTCAGCTGAAGTGTGAGCCCTGAAAGGAGTAAATTGTGCATGAACAGTGAATGTTTTGGGAGTTTGTTTTGTTGTTGCGTTTGTTCAAAGAAACCCAAAAGATCAAAAATGGTTTTGAAGTGTCAGTCAAAGTGCAAACACTGAAAAAAGAGGAAAAACAGTTGAAAAGAAAGTGATGAACGTCGTTAAAATTGAGTTGATGAAGTTGATGTTTTACCACTAAAAGCAGTTGAACTGTCAACCGAAGCGTACGACATGAAAGCAGTTGAAATGTCAGTCCACATGTCTGTGATTAAAGTAGTTAAAATTTCAGCTGAAGTGGAAGCGCTGAACAGTTGAAACAAAATGAAACTTCTTTCAGCACTTCCATTTCAACTGCTTTTTTCTTTTTTTTTTTCCTTTTTCAAAATTTGTTTTACAACCAACACTTCAACTTTGTGTTGAGCACTGACAAGTGAGATGTCAGTTGACATCTGCGAAAAGTGGTAGACATTATGTATTTTCCCCAAGAAGATGGAAAAAAGAAGTAACAAGCCGAGAGTTTTATAAAAGTTGAAGATTTATTGTTTGGCCGATCATCACTTGTTTGTTGAACTTAACGGAGAATGCTGATGACCTGAAGATGGTCCAGAGTGATGCTCTACAAAGTGTGTTTACTCAGATCATATTAAAAGGAGCATTATTGAAGACGTTTACCAGCTCTGTACTATATTTTTCAGGCCTTTTGGGTTTTATGGGTTTATTGAAAATTCTGTTGTCTCTCTGTCTAGTTCACCGGTGTAAGCTGAGTTTAGAAAGTTTCTTCCAGTATGTTTGTGGTGAAGTAACATTAGTGTTTTCTGTGTCCATGGACACAGCTGCAGAAGTGTGTGTGTGTGTGTGTGTGTGAGAGAGAGAGAGAGAGAGAGAGAGAGAGAACCATTGCATGCGACTGCATTATTAATGATTAATGATCACAATGAAAATGTACACACATCCCCATCTCACTCGCAGGTGCTGCACAGAGATAAACATGACAGGAATAAAGGATGTCCTTTCCTTGGCAGCATTTTTTCTCTCCTTTCTGTTGGTTTATTTACCTCGAGTCCACAGGAGCGGCCAATATTTGGATCCCTGGCAATGTTCCACACACAGAATTTCACTCTGTAGCAGCCTCTGTAAATAAATAATTACTCCAGTGTACATATGTTGCTCCCATCAGCCGCGGTTTTGTTCTCTGACAAGCTTGTGAGAATTAAGTGTAATAGATTCAACGGCACAAGTGTTGCTCAACCAATATCAACAGCCCAGAGCAATGGAGAGAAAGAGGGGAGGGAGGCGAGCAAGTGGAACAACACACGGTTCTTTATAGGATTGTGTTGCTCAATGGATGTGTCAGTGGCATTGAGGTCCCCTTATATTTGTGCCTCATAAAATGGTCTTAAATTCACAAATATGTTAGATACTACTTTAAACATTCCTATAGGTTTTGCAACATCTGCTTCGACACAAGATGCTATATTCGCTCATATCGATGATGAGCTGACGACGCTTCACTGTCTGAGTGACGCACCTCATTTTTTCCCTGATGATGCTAAACTGAAGAGCTGTAACTAACAATTATTTTCACTATCGAGTAACTTGCAGATCATTTTTGTCAATTATTGGGTTTTTTAAAAATAACATTTCAGTGAATGGTAAAACATGCCCTGTGTAATTCAGAAAAGTAAGAAAAAAAAAATCAAAACTATTGTGTCGTGCATGTCTTTTTGTTTGTTTTTTTTTTGCTAAGAAATTACAAAACTGATTATTTTTCATCAAAATAGTTGCTAATTAGTTTTCTTTCAAACAATGAATCACCTAATCATTGCAGCTCTGCTCCCTTGCAATACTTGAATAAATAATACGTGAAATAATAATATAGATAATAAAAGTAATGATAATATATGTGTTGTAGATAATAATAAATAGTAAATAATGATTGTGCCATTGATGGATACTGTACTCATGCTGATGATGACTTGATGATGCTTTACTGTCAGGAAACGTGGCGTGTCAAAAATGTATTTTCCCCAGCAGCCCCCATTTTTGTTCATATTCTCAACGACTTAAAGTCAAATATTAAAACTCTGGACCAGGAGAAAGAGAATAATCATTTTTTCTCAAAATGTTAAACTATTAATTTTATACAATAGGTTGTTTAAATTTTAATTGATTGGCATGTATGCATATAGAGATACATATGCAGTCTATGGATTTGTAACTAAAGTTTTCAGATTATTTGCATTTTAAGTATACATGAATATAACGAACAATTTGTCACCAAAAAAAACACATTTTACTGCGGAACCACTGAAATGACCCCTTGTGGCTCTCGTGGTCTCACTACATTGAATATCACTGCATCAGATGGTGTTTTACAAAAACATTATCTCCCTCCCCAACATTTTAAACTCAAATTATGCCTGTGACAAACCAGGAAGAAATGGCACTTTCACTTCAGCTTGGTTCCTGAAATTTCACACATGAAACCTTGGTGTTTATACTTGTGGTACTGTACAGTTAAGTTGATCTGGTGAAATGCTGCTCGTGGCACACTGTGTGTTTCTGTTTTGTCCTGTGAGAGTATGTTGGAAGCGGAGAGAGAAGCGAGCAGAATGCAACCATTGTACTTTGGCTGCATTCTTCACAATGGTCACTCTGTCAAGTCAGGCACACAGCTTTGCACTGACAGCCAGCAGAGCTCAGTGTGCCCAGGGCCCTCTGAGCCAGGCACTGAACCACTGGGCTGAGATCCTCTGGCAGCCTGTCAGTACAGCACAGCACTCCTGAACGGCCGGTGCTCCCACTGCTGCCTCTGGTCTCTGTTCTTTTCCTTCTCACTTCACATATCTCCAGCTTCCTTAGGGTGAAGGTTGTTCTGATTTCTGAGGACGTAGCAGCTCAGACATACAAGAGTGTCAGTACTGTGAACTTCACCTTGGCTAGTGGATAACAGCTGATTTCCTTCCTTTTGCTGCTCTCCACTGTTGAACTCACAGCCAGTGTCAAGGACAGTAGAAAACATCAGAGCTTATTTGGCACTTTAGCATCTTGAAAACCAATGTTATTTTTTTATTAAAGCTGCTCAAGCACTTTTCATGTGTTTAGATTGTCCTGTATCAGGTAAGGCCCCTTCTATTCAAACTCACTGAAGTTCAGCATTAACAGCACTTGAACAAAAATTGTTGTTTTCTTCCTGTACCACACAGAGTCATGTACTTAATGTGTACAATAAGGAGGCTAATGAGATATTTCAACCCTCATCAGCGAGTATGGGGAAGTGGTCGAAACAGCCAGCTTCTGACACTCCAAGTGGTAGTAGTACATATACAAACTTGACCAAATAAACCTGACATTGAGATTATTTAAACCAGGTATTCGACGTATAGCGGTGATTGAACACAAGTGGACAGCTGGGGACACCTGGCCTTTCACGCCTAGTTTACATTTGTATTAGGCGCTGTCTACTTGTGATTCAATAACAAAAATCGCATATTAATACCAGGTACAAAAAGGGCCACTGATGGTTTATTTGTATGAAAAAGTTCTTAAACATCCTCTTTTATATGAATAACAGCATAAATTACCATCCAGTTTAAAGTCAGTTTAAATGAACACATTTTGAACGTGGTGGGTGGTGTTGAAGAAAGTGCACTCGTCTCACAGGGCTTAGGGGGAACATCGTGTTAGGCACCACTTGCCTGCTGTCCAAAAAGGTTTTAATTGCAATTTCAGGAACGTTCCTGAAATTTAACCCCTTTTTTGCATTAACTTTACTGAGCAGCACAAGTTTTACCATTCCTGAAAGTGCAGTGTCAGCCGCCCAGGGAGTCGTTGGGGCTGAACAATGGGAAACATTTGAGCTCCTCTGGGACAAAGAGAGTGCTTATGCTTGCTTGGACTTGAACAGAACAACAACAGCAATGAGATAACAGCAGTAACAGTCGCTGCTGCGTTTTCCAAGGAAAGGCAGGAGGAGTTAGAAATGGCCAACCTCTGCTGGGCATCCTCGTGTGTACAATGGGAGGTTGTTATAGCTTTGTTTGTGGGCTTTCGCCGGTTCAAGATGATGATATGGTGCTAACGTTGCAGGGGCTGTTGTGTTTTTCGAAAGATTTCCTGACTGGAGAGAAAAAAATTGGTCCCTTGATGGAGCTGGTAATTTGTCCACACTAGACAAAATATAGACTTGCATAAGGGGTTCAAAGATTAGAAAAGCTAACAAGAGGACGGTCTACCGGTCAGCTTGTTTTCTGACATCAGATGTCATGTATTGAGTGAACCACGGGTGCTTAGTTAAACAGTAGGGAAGCAGAGAGCGTTACAGGCCCCTGGAGGCCGGCGCTGACAACCTGAGCTATTATTGCAATTGAACAGCGGTGTCCAGGGCCCCATATCTGATTTGTGGGCCGGTGCGTGTTTGTCTCTGAGTGTTTATGTCTGAAACCAGGTATTCCCATGTCATATGTGCCCCCAGCTAGCAGATGGGCTGTAGCAGCAGTGACATGTGCAGGGGGCCGGTAAATAATGGCCAAAGAGCAGGTAGAGGTTTCTGGTTTCTAATCACAACCCCTGTTTACTTTACGGCAGCCCTGTGGGGAAAGACAGAGAGAGGTACTACTGATCATAAATCTCCAGTGACTCTCCTCCTCCACCTCTTCCACTAAATCTTCGCTTCTTTATTTTTATGGTGTTTTTTTTCTTCTTCTTCTTCTTCTTCTTCTTCTTCTTGGCTACACTATCTCATTAGCAGCAACCTTGACCTACCCGGAGGAGAGAGTCGGCAAGACTGCTGCTGCCACCATGATCACTGCCCACTTAGCATGGGAAAAAAACTTTAAAATAATTTAGTTAGTCCTGGAAATGTTGTTTTGTTACATCAAATGTAGCTTTTATGATTTAAATAGTGGGTTGTTTTTATGCGAAATTATTGCCCAAACCAGTGGATTGCACATATTAGATTGTAGTACAGTAAAAATGTCCTGCATCTGCTCTTCTTTCAAATTCAAATTCAAATAGCTTTTAAAGCATGAACAAAATGATGTTAATGCCAAAGCATAAAACAAACACAAAATCATTTTATACATATTATACACTTTCATTCATATATATATATATTATATATATATAATTGACCACCTCGTCATTGACTGGGTCGATATATATATACATATATATATATATCCCCCGCAGCCTCCACAAACACAGAAACTGTTGTCCTCAGTGGGTTATCTCACAAGCCCTGCACAGCTTTGCAATGTATTTCATCTCCTGGCATTGTTTTCTTCATCTGTATCCTGCTGTTGAGGCCCTCTCGCTCTGTTTTCTGCTTTACGTTTTGGAGCTGAGATACAGCCACTGACAGGAGGGTGATGTTACAAATGACACGGTCAAAGGTTACAGCTGTATAATTCATCATCTCCATCTTTTGTGGTTGTGGGAACATTAGGACATCTCACAAGATAACAAATAGTCCTGAGCCTTATCGTTTTCCTCAGCTCAGTTTTTCCCCCTCTCTTTATCATTTTGTGTTTTTTCCCCACTTTTCCTCACGCAGCTATCACTCCAGACGCCCTTTCTCCTCAGTTTACCTCACCTTTTTTATCTCTGTAATTATCTAGACTGTCGAGTCTTTGTCTCCCACTCATCTCTCCCTCCGTCCTGTAACTTTTTTCTCGCCTTCATTCCGCTTCTTCTTTCCTTGTGTACACTCTCCCCTCACATTACCTCTTTGTCTCTTTTATCCTTAGCTGTCTGCTTCATCCCCTCTCCCGTCTCTCTCCACTCTCAACCATCCCCTACGTAGGCTCTGTATATACCATCCAGCTGATAATTAGCCAGGCAGTGCAAATCTCCTCGGCTTTGTTTTGTGGCCCAGAGGCCAACAGGACGTCCCTGTCTACCACAGCGTGACTTACATAAGCAACCGACACATCAACAACAACAACACTGACCTCAAATGGCCCCTGGAGGAAGAAAGGCTGAATCAAGATTGAGGGACAGACAAGACAGAGATGGAAAAAGACAGACAGTCCTTCCCTCTTTTGCACAGCTGATGTGGCCAGAGCATCTGTAGTATCAGCACTGGTTCAGCTCTCATGTGCTTGTACGTATTCGTCTGTGAAAGAAAATCTTAAAAAGCATAATCGCATGTGCTTTAGCGTCATAATTCCTACCACTCCAGGTTGTTATTTGATATAATGTACCTACTTTAGCATATATAATGAGTTATTTCTGAGGTTTTGATAATGACAGAACAATTCATAGATTGAATCAGGCAGGGGGTTTTTATACCTCCATCAGGCATGGGTTGCATAACGGTCTTACAGTACACCAGGGATTTTAGAAATCCTGATGGTGTGATCTTAAGTACTGTCAAAAATATGGACCCACATCTTTCTATTAACTTACCACTGGAGAGGCTGTATTGAGGATAACCTCCACACCGGTGACAGCCATGACCAGAGGTTTTATGTTTTCAGGGTGCCCGTCGCTATATCTCAAGGGAATTTCCTCAGATTTGGCACATTATCCAATTCTACCCAATGAATTTATTAGATTTTGAGTCAAAGGTCAATGAGGCCTCCAAAAAACATTTTTTGGCCACGACTCAAACAAAGTGTCGCTCAAATGTCTAATGGGAAAAAATGGTGATGACATTTTATATCCAAAAGATCAAAGGTCAACTTTTCTGTGACATCAAATGTACTGCAAAAACACTTTTCTTATTCAATGCCATAACTCAGTAACAGAAGGGGAGACATTTGTTCAGATTCTGAATTAGTGACACTAATATTGGGTGCCCTTTTTGTAAGTGTGATGATTGTATAGATCTTGTGTCGCACTAGTTGAAAATGTGTGTGAAGCATCCATATTTGAAACATTGTCTGTTGTCACAGCTTGACTGGTTGGTGGAGGCGTAAAATCGTGAAGCAGTGATTGTAGTTTGTATATGATTTTTCTTTGTGGTAAGTTTTTACAGTTTTGATTTGTTATCAGATGAAATCTATTGTAGCCACATTCAATCTCAGTTTAATTACAGTATAAGACAGTGATACAAACTCCATTCATACCTAAAATTACACTGACCAACTGTGCAGAAGCTCAAGTGCACTCAGCTCTGCCTTTCTACTGCTTTCAGGAAACTGCTCAAAAAAAGAAGAACAAATTGCTTGTTGAATTTTAAAAAATGGCACAAAATTATTTTCAACATTCAATTATTTAACAAATGGAGGAGCACACAAAATGTCTCTGAGTGCAGTATTGATTGCAGTGTGGTTATTGCAGAAGTTGACATTGCCATGAAGATTTAAAAAAAAAAAAAAAAACTATGTAGTGTGGTAGTGTGCAGCCCTATCCAATTGTATGTGTAATTCAGCACATATATATTGTAGAAATTTAGATCTAAATTCAAATCTTAAACTGCTCAATTTGTTTACTCAGTTTATGAGTTTATTCTGTAATGCAGTGGTTCCTAACCCCAATTTCTCCCGAGTCATTAGTGCAAGGTCCACACATTAGATATATGGCCTCACTTTCCATTTTATTTTACAAAAGGTAAACATTTTGGCTTAGAACACAAAAGACTAGACAAGACTAAACAGAAACAGCACTTCAAAATAAAAGCTCTGTGCTGAAAATTCACTGTACTTCAAAAATAGCGTGTTTTTTTTCCAAATTTGGCACATTCACGAGACACTTGTGGTCTATTTAGATTGGAATCGCAACCCACTTTTGGACCGCAACCCTCCAGTTTGGAACCACTGCTATAATGCATTGAAGCCTAATGGAGAATAGTTTTTTAAAGCCTGTGTTAACCACCATAACTCCGCCAATATATAAAGGTGAACACATTTTCTTATTTAAAAGGTCATTCAAAAATCATGGCAGTCAGCATCAGTGTACGCAGCAAACACACACATGTTCTTCCCGAAATGCTACAGTAATTTAATGTGTTAACAATTCTTTGCTCCAACAACACATCTACCAAAAGAAATAACCTGCTATTTGTCTCATTTGTGCACAATAATTGCACTAGCTTCTGTACCACAATTAATTAGCCAATGATATTATGTTGTTTAAAACTGCTTCAGTGAGCACTGATACTCTCCTGCTCACACAGCCATCATTGGAAATGGCCCAAAGATGGGTCGTCAGCTGCAGAGGACTGACCCTGTTTCCTCCACAAGTGATTCCAAATTCACTGAGCCGTTTCTCTCTTCTCTTTATCTCCCTTCTCTTCTGCGCCTCTCTTTACTTGCTATAACTTTATCTCTAGACACTTGTTCAATATTACAAGCTTGCATAAATTTACCCTCTGTTTCTGTATTTTTACTAGCTATCTACTTTCATTGGAAAGAAATGGCTGAAGAGTGGAGCTTTTTCAGCAAAACCCTGGGTGTAAATGCAGTCTGTGTGTCCTTTTACACCCATGCAATAGAGGCCTTTACATAAGCCTTAAAAAGATTCACTGACATTTATACAGTCAAATATCCTCCACAAGGTTCCAATTAGGCCTCTCTGTAGTGGTCTGGTCCGTAAATTCCTAAGCATTATACTGTACCTGCTCAGAAGTGATCTGAATCACCGTCTGTATCTGCTGATGCGTTATTCATGTGACAGATTTGCAGCAGATAAGTGCCTCACTTTAGTAGGAATTGCAATGAATAAGTTATGCTCTTTTTCATTCCTGTCGAGTCTCTCTGTGTGATAAGAAAAAGAGAGAAAGGTAAAACTGAAAAGAGACAGCGGCAGCGGTGGAGAGCATCGGAGGGACAACCTTGAAACAGAGGATTGTACATGCAGAAAATTTGACCTGTCCAATTTAAGACTCCTTTTGAAAAAAAAAAACCTGATTAACCTGTATTTATTGTCTTTAAATTTGTGATGTTAATGCCAAGATATCACAGTTGCCATAACATTTAATTCATGAAAGGGTGGAAAAGGGTCTTCTTTGAAGTGCATTTATTTTTAGGTCTCCTTGGAATCAGATAAATAGCTTCCCACAGACAACCAATGTGCTATTATAAATTATACGTAAGACATAGCAGTCTAACCCTAATTGTACACACATGAGTTTCTCAACAATGATGATGAGTTTCTTTATGGGTTGGATTCGACATGTTGGCGAAACATCAGAGAGGAGGGGTGGTTTTTGTTGTTGTTGTTTTGGTTTCCAGTGACGTAAATTGAAGAACTTGAATAGGATGTGGGGGGGCGGCTTTAAATCCTAAATATCCAAACCTAATACAGTTGGGATCGGGTTGAGGCTTGGTTGTCAGCCACAAAGGGCTTCTAAGTCAAAAGGTCAGCCCAATGTAGTCTTCGGCTTACCACAGCTCGAGGCTAATTACAGAGCGCTGGGTTTCAGTGCTCCATGAGGGGGACTGTGTATATGAATGTGTACATGTGTACAGGCCTGTGTAATACATCTCTTCAGTGGCTGTGGCTCGCAACATAATCCACTCATGAGGTGCATAAATATTGGATTATCTATGCTCATACATACACATTCACATGTGTTTGGATACAGATTCTAGTGAGCACCGTACATGGGCTGTTTTATAGTCTAACCGTGAACTAACCCAAAACTTTTCCCTTGAAGGCTTTGTATTTAAATCAGCCAGTGCAAAACTTGGCTTTATTTTGAAGGAGCCACACTGGCACTGCCAACCAGAACAGGTGCAACTTGTGAGAGATATAAAATGCTACAAACACATTTACCGTTGAGCACAGCAATAACAGAAGGCTCTCTCTTTTTTCCCACCCGTCCTTCACTCTCTCTGTGTCTAGGTAACGATCTGTTCTTGGTGGCGGTCCATGAGCTCGGCCATGCACTGGGCCTCGAACACTCCAACGACCCCACAGCCATCATGGCTCCTTTCTACCAGTACATGGACACGGACAACTTTAAACTGCCCATGGACGACCTGCTGGGCATCCAGAAGATCTATGGTAAGACCTCCTGACTTCATTGATATTTAGGCCTGAGTTATGGCAGGGCTCTCACCCCATTCGTAAGTATCGCTTGGCAGAAATTAAACCATAATTCTCAATGTAGGCTTCAGCAAAAGGTTTCAAGTTGTCTCCATGGTAGTTACGACCCTTCCTTGTGTTTTTGTTTTCTGTCAGAGTTTTATTTCTTTCTATTTAGTGAAGCATAATCTGCACAGACAGCTGTTTAAATCAGACAAATATCCCACTGTATTTTTGCTTTAACTAATTTACCGTTTGATTGATAAGATCCAAATCTGTTTGTGAGCTGCAGATTCCCCTTGCTCGCCATGGTGGGCTGGGAGTGAATCAATAAATACTACCATTGTTGATTTTTTCACCTTGGTACCAACATAAAAAATATTTTTGGTTTAGCAAATATCTGCTGCCTGTCAGCCTGCTGAAGGCAGTTTGACTGGCCGCTGTCCCCGCAGCTCCACAGGAGCTGCTGCTGACAGACAGCTGCTTCTTTTTACAGAGACACTGAATGCAGGTCAGAGTCGGTATGGATTGAAAACTGCTATCTCCATGACAACAATAATAACACCACCAATCACATTTTGCAAAAATATGACGTCAAGCAACACTCTATTTCTGTCAGAATTACATCATGTTTGTCAAACAACACTCATCACTACTTTAAATGAGGCTTTAGCTATCAGTCCAGTTCTGGTGTTATTTGTAGCTCACCAAAGATTCACACTCGCCCTGCAAGAATGTCCATGAATTGTTGCATTTCAGTTAATTAAATTGATTTCCCTGAAAAATGTAACTCTTTTAAATGCTGGTTTGGACAAGCCCGAAGTTAGACATCATAACTGGATCCCTCATTACTGAAACTGAATTTTTTGTTAGGGCTGAGCAATTTATAGATATAATATTGATAGTGTGATAAGAGACTAGCCGTGATCTTGGATTTTGGATATGATATCAAAAACGTTGTCTTTTTCTTGTTTTAAAGGCTGAAAAACAGTAAAGTAATATAATTTTCTGAACTTAGCAGACTTTTGTAGCAGTTTTATTATTTGCTTTTACCCACTTGAATATCATAACCACATTACTAATTATCAAAAATATCTTTGTGGAAATAGGAATAGTCAACCCTACAATATCGGTGAAATATGGAGATATTTTGTGTTGTATTAGGATATTTAATTTTCTCCATATTGCCCTGCCCTAGTGTCTGTGTTATTCTAACCCAGTTATAGCACAGTGACTATTTGGTTAGCCAGATAAAGCCCAGATCTGAGATTGAGACCTAGATTTAAGATCACAGGAGATGAGCACTTCATCATCAGAGCACCTACACATTCCTCATTGACACACATTTTGAGTCGTCAGATGATTGCTGTGCTTTGTCTGCTCATAAAGCTGATGTAGCTCTGGGGCGGGTGTATCAGAAGTGTGAAATTCAATTTGACGGTAATGGATTTATGTAAGCATCAGTGTAGGCTTCATTTTTACACTCCCAGAGTTGAATTAGTGGAACATTAGGGTGGATGTTGCTGAGACCTCAATGTAGACACGTGCTCTTTTATGTGACATGTCGTGGAGGAACCTATAATTTTTAGAGCCGTGAATTTTTCATGTTATCGTCCCAACCTCAGTTTGACATCCAAGTTCAAAAACAACTTGTTGGGGAGTGACAGCGTTGTCCCGTACAGCTGTTGAGGCTGTAAACCAGTCACACTCTGCTGAGATGACTCCGGTCTGTCACATGAATGGCTGCACACACACACACACACACAAAAGAACCTGCCATCTGCTTACATGGTCAGGGCACGTCCCTCTGGGAGTGACAGACCTGGGCAAGCGATCAAATCTCTCCTCATCCCTCTCGCGTTTAACTCCTCTCCGCTGCTGCCCCTCCCTCCCCGTCTCAGTTGTACAAAGAGTTGAAGGGCAGGACAAGTGATGGCAGCTCCTCTCTCAGTCTCGTTTCTTTTCCAGCAGCAGTTGGCCTCCTTTTCTTTCTCCTGGCAACAGAGATGTGCGGAGACTAAACAGAGGCAATACTGCAATACAGAGGCAGTTAACATGTAAATGAATTAGATGGTGGCGATGAGTTTGAATGAAGAAAACGTACAAATGAGTTTCTATAAAGAGAGGTATAAGGAGATGTAAAGAGAAATATGTGTGAATTGAAGAAATGAAAGAGTAAGATATTAACATTGAAAAGAGGCGTAGGAATGTAAATGAGAGAGAGATGTTGGATTTAGGACTTTGATTTGTAGTCAGTGGGAGCCAGGCCGGATCACACAGTGAATTGTGGGAAGAAAAGGTCTGACAGCGGTAGGATGCGCTTGATGTGGAGGATCGATTCATTCTTAAACTTTTGGACATTTAGCTTTCTTTTTCTCTCCTTAGTGCTGAGGTCAAAGTAGAAATGTACTGTATTTGTCCTCAAGGAGGAAAGTCTTTTGCACAGTAGGTGCATACATATTTGAATATGTTATACAGAATTTCACCAAATTTATAATACAACAGAGGCAAAAACATTGATTGGCATTTGACACATCACAAACTGGATTTCATACTATTTGGCCAGTTGCATCACAATACATCCCCCGTCCATTTTGGGCACACTTGCAGTACGGATCCACGTGCAAACAGAACACCCAAAGCGCACTTTAATGCAAGATGAACTCTGGATCATAGTCATTATTCTAAAGCTGCAATGATAAGTCAAATAATCAATTAAGCAATTGAAAGGAAACTTAATCGTTAACTCTTTTAATAGTGGATTTATTGTTTCAGCAATTTTTCAAGCAAAAATGTCAAACATTTACTGACTCCAGCTTTTACATTTGTGAGAAGTTGTTGCTCTTCTTTATGATTCATGATAGTAAATGAAAAACTTTTGGGTTCTGCATGGTTGGTTAGACAAAAGAAGCAATTTGAAAACATCACTTAAACAGCAGATCATTTGATAATGACAATAATTGTACGTTGCAGCCCTAGATCACAGTGAACTACCTCTCAGAACTTGTATAAAAGATGGTATAAGTAATAAAATTACTAATTTGGCATTTAGACTGCATAGTTTAGTAAATTAGAATCTAATATTACACAGCATCACATTCGTAACTGTTTGAGTATGTGTGACACATACTTATTGGCATGTCTCAAATCCATACTACATAATAAGTCAGTATATGATACTAATTGTCAGAGTATATTTTTTCAGAAGTTAGAGAACATAAAAATCAATAATACTTCATACTTATCATGAATAAGAATGATCAAAATGGAATAAGTATGCATAAAGATAATTGTAGGATCCATTGCTTTGGATGTAGACCCATATTGGGATTTAATAGGTAGTATATCTCAGCCACTATTGAGTCTGATCTTTTTTTAATGCTACTCATGTAAGACCCTGATTTTATTGAGGTGAATTGCTGGATTACCCTTGAAAGGACACTCTTCAAGCTTCTTTGTTTTCATTCTAGGCTAGTGGTTTCCATTCATGTTCTGTCCAGGCGCAGGAGTATACAGAATATCACTCTACCCAATCACTGCACCACCTGAGCTCACTGGTTAGATCCCTGATCGTTGGTTTAAAATGTACTAATCAGTGAAATGAGTGAGCCTCTGTGATTGGCTGGGCCTCAATGACACATGGGCGACCTCTGATCTGACATGTAGGACCACCCGAAGATCTCCAGATCATTGGGAATATAATGAAGTGGCCCAGTGGCTTACTATAAACTGAATGACCCCAAATCTGCCCAATGCCGTGTTTAATTTTCCATGTCATGGGTTTACCATAATGTTGTTACGCATTTGCATGTTTGTCTACATGTCCATCTGACAGCGAGTCTTCACAGTGCTTACATAACCGCAGAGCGCTCTGGCTCTGCTAATCTGGGATGTATTTCAGGGGATTTAATTCAGTCAGTGAATGGAATCTCTCGTGCAGCCCCGCTGATCAGTTGTGCGGACTGGCAGATGTGTAGCAGAGTAGCGTTCCCTCCTAATCCCATGATCAGCTAGTGTATCAACTTGACAGTTTGTCTTTGTTAAATTGCTCACTATATCGACTCCTTCAGATAAATGATTGGTTGCTCATTCAGTTCTTTCTAATCCGCTTTTCATTCACTGACTTTTGAATCATTTGTGGAGTCATTTAATCATTCATAACTCCTGAATGTTTACAGTAGCTTTCAAGGCCATTATTTACACATGCCACCATTACTCACTGATACTTTCCATGGGTTAGGGGTGGGGAGAGGTGTAGCTTGTCACATTTGCATCTTTCATATTGAAGTAATCTATTCCTGTACTGTTGGCCCCAATCAACACATGGCGACTCATATCCCTGCATTCACAGTTACACAGTGTGTTATTCATGCGTCGTCATGTGCTCAATTATTCATACACACAACCCACTTGCTTGGCCTCCCTCTACCTCGCTCTTTGCTCTGTTTTTCCTCTGTAAGTCTCTCGCCCTCTTTCTCCCATGTAAATCATGAATGTGAAATGATGCCGAGGCATGTCCAGGCCTCCATTTGGGAGGACATTTTATTTTTATCCCTACATTGTATACATTTTTACCTGGTGTGCTTTTTATTTTTGTTTTATTCATCTTGACCTATCATATTATGCTTCGGTGAGCTGCATCCCTAAACTTGGCAGTGTTAGGCACTACACACTGATGTTTGCATGACCTTATCTTGTTTTTCTATCATTTCTTTTATCACTCGTGTTTGTTTTGATTGTTTTTTTGTCTTGTTTTCACCCTTGTTGCTAAATTTCCTCTCTCGTCTAACCTTGTCCTTTGCCACTGTGGTTTCAGTTACAGGTGAAAAACTTGTAACTTGGCTTAAACCTTTAGCTCTCCTGCAAGCTCAGGTGGAGAGTTGGCTATAAATGCAACTGTTATAATATAAGTTGTTCACACTTAATTTGCATCTATGTTTACATCTGAAAATATCTAATAATTCCTGCACTTATAAACCAGTTCTATCCCACCTGACTCAAGGCTCCTGCAATTTTAAGAGTCTGAAATAAATGTTTCCTGGAATCAGTCACCAATCATTAGCTGTCTTTAACTCATTTTCTGTTTTTCCCAATACACTTTTTCTTTATTGATGAAAAATATCAAACCCTTTTTTAACAAATACCTCTGTCAACAGTATTATGGAGATGAGGACTAAGTGGGTAAGGGGAAATGAAAATGACATCACTTAAGTGTAATGCAGCCTTTAAAACCAGGAAAAGAAAACACTCTCAATATTACAATGCTCTAAGACGATATATCAAGTCTCAAATCGTAATATTTATGTTATTGAAATTGCCCATCCATAATATAATTGTAAAGTTAGAAAAGAAAAATGTCCTGTCATGTCTTGTCCTTACAGTTAATATAAAGCTAGAGCAGTTGGTTAGCTTAGCTTAGCACAAACTTGAAACAGGAGAAATATGTTATTATTCCTCCACCTAAACCTACCTCAGAGTGCAATCTCCCTGTGAAATGTTGCACTGAGCTGCAGTAACAAGTGAATTTCCTCAGTGTGTGGATCAATAAAGGCTATCTTATCCTAAACAACGAACCTAGCTCTGTCCAAAAGCAACAAAATACTCCAGCCACCTAAACATATTACTGATTAAACAGCAACTTAAACACCCTAGTCAATCAGTGTATAGGAAAATGATTTGTATACTGGATTTTCCATTGCCTATAATGTCCGCCACACTATGTTTCACAGTGCCGATAGGAAGGAGAGAGCAAAAGGGAGAGATGAAAGATGGTTTCCTGCATGTTTTATCTTGTTTGTTTAATCTCTATGGTCGTGACTATTTCTTGGCTGAGAGCAGTGACTTCCTTGGTCTAGTCGTCACTCTGATAAGGAACAGCCGCCACTGGTTGCCTAACAAAGTCATGTGTTAATTACCAATCTTTAGAAAGGCTGGTAGGCAGTTTTTGTAACCGCCGGACAGAGCAAGGCTAGCTGTTTCACTCCGTTTCCAGCTTTCGTGCTAAGCTGTGCTAACCGACTGCTGGCTGCAGCGTCATATTTAGCCTTTGAGAGTCTTATCAATCTTATTATCTAACTCTCAGGAATAAAGCAAGGCAACCTATTTCCCCAAAATGTTACACGATTCCTTGATTTCTTTACAGTTTGCAGTTGCTGAATGAGAGCAACTTAACATCTTTCACATGCATTGATCTGCATTTATTGTTATGTATTTATCATTGCTGTGCAGTAGGGTATGAGTGTGCTTCAAATGAAACCACTCGCCTCCAGAAAGTGGTTAAAAAAGGTAGAATTTGTGGTTGCAAGTGTTACATGTGACAGCTACATGTATCACAACAAGTGAGATATATTCTCTGACTTCCTCCAGGGCCTCCCGATAAGCTTCCCCAGCCCACCAAGCCTTTGCCGACGGCGCCCCCTCCACGCTCCCATCCTCCATCAGATCCCCGTAAGCCAGACAGGCAGACACGACCTCCGAGGCTTCCCCCAGGAGACAGGCCGTCCCATCCTAACGCTAAACCCAACATCTGCGATGGAGGCTTCAACACCCTCGCCATACTGAGGAGAGAGATGTTCGTCTTCAAGGTAAGTCAAGAGTCTGTGATATCAAAACAAACCCAGGGCATTTTCACTTTTGGTTTGTTTTGAAGAGTGAACCCTGGGGATATTTTACCCCAAACATGGATCTCTTGGCAATGTGAGAGCACAGAAATTAGTCTTAACTGGCCAAACAAACTTGTGAGACGTCGTTGAAAGGGTAGTTCCATATCATATTTCCATTTGCCTGAAGAGAGTCCTTTCTTTCTTGAGATCTCTGCCTATAACAAGTAACGTGTGATATAACTTATCCATTGATTCAGACCACTGGAAATGGCCTACAGGTTTGAAGACACCCTGAGAGAGAGAGAGAGAGCTAGAGAGCCTCGAGGATTACCTACGTGTACAGAGGGAGGGAGTTTTTCTGCTAATCTGCTACATGTTCAGTTTGTGCAAAGTGTGCATAATGTGGAAATGGCTCACTTGGATGTAATACAAATTACGTGGTTGTGTTTTTTCTGCACGTTGTTAGAAAAGTTGGTTTTGATTGTTCGGAGTAAAAAGTTTAACACTGGTTATTACATGTAGAAATATGGTGGACTCTCAATTATCTTATAATTAGTGCCTGTTTATTTCAGTGTATAATTAAAGGAGCTATTATGTCTAAAATGAGCACTATTCAGATTACTCGGGGGCCGTTTGAGCAAGAATTTGGACAAATTGGATATTTTGCCAAGAAGAAACACCACACCACACGCAGCGCAGCACAGTTTTCCTTTCTTCTAACAAACTTGAGCCTGGTTTTCATTCCCTTGCATGAGAAAAAAGGTACACATGTCCCTTAATGCATCTTTATCCATGGTCTAAGCTTGTGAGCACTAGACCTTGGCAACATGCGGTAAGACACAGAGAAAAACCTTGGGGCAACACAAAGATGTCCTGTGTTGTCTGCAGAAAGGAGAAAGAGTGCTGCTGATGCTTTATGTGAGTGTGACTGTATTTTTCTGCGGATATAAATAGATAGTACTCAATGGTTAAATAAGAGGCTTGTGGAGCCAGGGGAAAAACCCTCTCTGTCCTCTCTGCCCCCTCTCTGACTGTGTTCTTTTACCTCCAAAAAAAGAAATCCAGCTTGGAATCAAAGCTGCTAACTGTGAAGATATTTAACCAAAGTTAAACTCAAAGCTCACAGTCTCTGGTTTTTATGTTTGTTTGTTTTTGTAGATGCAATCTACAATAGTCTTAATACACCCCCTCTCTTTTGCATGACGTGTTTTGCGTCTGCTGTCACCCTGCTCCCACCTGGTCCAATGGGGTGATGAGGATCATGAGATTTCTGCAAAGCTCAGAGATACTGTGGAGACAAAAAGGAGGTTCAGCAATCGGCCAACTTGTTTTTGAGTTTAGGAAGTGAAGAGTACAAGTAAGGCCACAGCTATCAATTATTTTAGGAATCGAGTATTCTACTGATTATTCTCTCAATTCCTTAGCAACTCTAAACTAGAAATCACACTGATTTTTTCTTCCTTCTTCGGGTCAGTTCTGTAGACTGGATGCTTTCTGTCGAGATTCGGAAGCTTTGATTTGGTGAAACTGTGGTAAGCTACTGCGATTTTACAACAGACGAACCATACAGAGTTTTAGTTTAGGCTAAGCTTGAAACTTTGGACATTTCTGTCATTTCCCCTGGCCTGTCTGTTGTCTTTGCCCCTACCTGTTTTGTCTTTCTTCCTCTATTAGCAATCAGCGCCATTAAATTATGTCTCCTGTCCACAGCTAAGCCTGTTCCGTGACAGTAATAATTATCTTTGCAAAACACCCTGTGCTGTTTATAGTTATATGAATTAAAAGTTTTTGTCATTGAGTTACTCAAGATTCTCAAGCAATCACTTCAGCCCAAAGTATAAGGCCAGCCGCACTCTAAAAACACCTCTACAGTATCTGTGGGCTTAAAATTGTCAGTTTGTCGTAGAACTTTTTGGAGAATAATTTCTGTAGTTTGAACATGCCATACCCTGTACTTTATGTTGTCATAACTAATCAAAACATTAGTTTGATGTTTTTTTTACCTCTAACATGTTCTCAAATTATTTTACCAAGGCTTTGACAACGATCAGCCCGTGATGCACAGATAGGTGTCTCTTCTCTTTTTTAAAAAAGTTTGGCTAATTCGTGCAATTTTTTTTCAAATCTGATCTTTTCCCTAATGTCGGGCTCCTTGGAAATGTGCATTAGGTAAACATCTCTTTGTTTCTTCATCATGCCAGAGCATAAAATGAGCCTTTCTCCTGTTGTACCTTTTCCAATCTTACAGATTGTCCTTTAGGAAAAGCCAAACCTGAAATGATTTTGCTGCTCATCCTGCTTCCATGTATTTGTTACGTAGTAATAACACTAGTTTAAAACTTTCAATAACCTGAGTGTCATATGAGTTCATATACTGTCTGTTCTCCTGCTTGAATGGATGATTTGACTTCTCAATTAACATTTTCTTTTTCTTTTTAATAGCTTTTTTAATAGCATTTTTGACTTTATGTTTTATAGCTCACAGCAGAGAGAGACAGACAGTCTCAACAAAGGTCTGCAGCTGAACTCAAACAAGCAACGTTACAGTTTCATATATGTTTTAACCATCAGGCTACCAGAATTCCCTTACAATTAATATTTGCAATGATAAGGTGAGTTGCTGAGATGTGATGTTTTTTGCCAGCGAGCAGCTTTTTAGCAACTGAGTGTAAATGTGACAACAAGCATTTTAGTTTGCTAGATTTATCTATTTAATTGCTGTTGTTTCTTTTGTATTGCGCTTATATTTATCTTGCAGAGTTAACCTTACTAAAAGTTTTTAGAAACCTTATATATGAGCATTAGCTCAGTTCATAGTAAAAAAAAACAAAAAAAACATAGTCCTTGTGTGCCAAATGAGTTTCCAAGCACACTGTGGAGGCTGATCCACAGGGGCCACCCATGCAAACTGCTGTTCAGCATAAACAGCATGGCTCCCCCTCTTTGTTTAAACTCTCCGCTTATTACAGCCAGCTTTCCAATTAATGCTGAAAATGAAATGTACATAATTAACCCCTAAGCAAAGGGGTAATGAGGTATGGCAGTGTGTATCATAGTGCTGTATATTGGATGTCAGGGATAGTGTTTTGCCCCACTTTTGCATTATAACAGGAGGCAAGTGGGCACTTGAAAACCAATAATATCTATCAGATAAAATGAATAGATTTTAAAAAGTAAAGATAAGTTAATCTGTGCATTTTTGTTTTTAACCTTTCCACATTTGCTATCCTTGCTCATCTTTGCTAAGAGGCAAATTCATTCACAGCAGAAGCTAGTCACAGTAGCATAGGGGTGTTCATAGGATTTGAGGGCATTCAGGGCTCAGCCCAGAGTTTTTTGGGGAGCAAATTTGCATTTCCTTGGATGCCAAAGGCATGACCGTCCCTGCTCTGCTTTACTCTGCCTCTCATTGGTGTACCCTGACATTTTTACCCTTACCCTAACCAATCTTAGTCCTCTTGTGTGAACCAAACCAATAAAGGTAACAAGCATTAGCCAATCAAAGAGAGAGTAGGTCGGGTCATACCTTTGCTATCCGACGGCATGTGAATTTACGCCCAAGAGATTCTCCACTGGTACTTTTTTTTGTTAACAAATTCTACTATGAGGCTTTTTATACACTCTTGCATCTTATTTGCAAAGTACAGAAAACACAACAGAGTGTAAATCAATTAATTTTCAAGTTAAATAAAAAAAAAATAGCGGCATCCAGTCTGGCCCACGGGTCATAACTAAATTATCACTTGTGCACAGAAGACTGCAGTGTTATATGGAGGAGGAACTGAAAAAACAACCAACATGTAAAGGATATAAACAGACATGTCTGTGATTCCAAACTTGAAGTCAGGTTTAAGAATTATGTATATGAAAATAAAAATATCATCACTACCAGTGATGTGAAGAGGGCCCCTGGCTCCATCATTTTTTGAGGGCTTTGATGAATGTTTCGCTCTGTTGGCTTTTATAGCAGTAGCACCAGCTCACATTTTTCCAAAGGTGTAGCGAAGCGGAGGGGAAAGACTGACGGAGAGAGAAGATTTGTTACAGCGCACATGTAAGTGCAGTTGTAAATTCACTGCGTTCACATCATTAGGACCACCAGTAACATTATGACTCATAAATGATTTGTGTTGCCCTTTTGCGTAATCCACGCCTCAGCCCGTGAATCAAATGTGTTTAGTAAAGTGAAATCAATAAGGGATGACTGGTTTGACTTGGATCCACTCTGTAAGTGAGTTTCACAGGAGGAGCAGGTGGTCCTAATATTTCTTGATTCTCAGTGAGCGGTGTGCCAGTTTTCTCCAAGAGGACTGAGGTATCACATTAATGCCTTCTTTCCTCCTGGTAGACAAAGCTGCCCAATTGTAAAGCAGTTGATCTGGAGTCCTAATTGGAGATGTTTGTGTTGCTCCAGAGCTAGATTTATTCCCTTTAGGGCATGCCAAGGTTTACGTATTAGACTAAGACTAGTTAAAATGTTGGCTGACTGAGTTGAAAGGATTTACAGCTTGTGCTGACTGTTTGTTGCAGTTTTTATTTCAACTTATGTCTCTGGTTACTACCATTTATAAGGGTGATTTCTTCCTTCTTTTTTTATTTATTTATTTATTTATTTGATTATACGATTGTTTGCTGGGTTACTTCATGGTGTAGGTCCATTTGGTCCACACAGCTTGGCTAAACCCACCGTCCCCACTTGATTGTTTTGGAAGAGCGGAGTCGAGTCAATGCCAAGTCATTATAGCAGAGATCTCAGCAGTCTCACAGCCCCTGAAGTCCACAGGTGGTCCAGCAATGGAAAAAAAGGGAGGCTGACAGAGATGACTTTACGAGAGTTTATATCGTGAAATACAGCAAAGGCACTGAGGTTGAGGATGAATTAAAATGTTTCTTTACTCTCACTTAGAAAAATAATGATCCACATTGGGCTTTTGCAACACAAGGACCAAATATTAAGATCCACATTGTCAGCACAAATCAAAGTGGAACCTGTTGGTCTCCAAAAAGAGGCAAGGGAAACAATATCAGTTATAGTTGGATAATGACAGAAGAACACCTCATTCATACCAAATCTCTGAAGAATATGTCTGTCACAACTTTGTATGTGATTATTCCGGCTTGCTTGTGTTCTGCCTTTGAAAGTAATTTGAAGTCTACAGATTTGTAGATTACCTTCACAATAATTTACATGTAAATAAAAAAAATTTCTCAATCTACTTTTGCAATACACAGGATGCAAGGAAGTTTGAACAAAAGTTTTTTTGCCCCATGTGCTAGCCTTTCAGAGCCTTTGCTTGCTTAGTAAGTGAGTCACGTTAATGATGTGTACTACGACAGAGCCCTGCATCCACAGGCCTTTTTTAAAAAAAAAATTCACAAACCAGAATGGTGAAACCAACACCTCCCCCCACAGAGACAGAGGTTATTGTTTTCCAAATATTTAAATATTCCACTTCCAGATGCAAGTAGTGTAGCTCATCAAGAACTGCTGAGAAAAACTGTTCCATATGCAATTTTATGCAGCCGTGAAGGCAAATGATTTCCATATTACAGCAGGATATAGATGTTTGTTATCAGTGTCTGGTAATACAATGTGGGACAAATTATAAATGTATTATTGCCCTTATATAAAGTTGGCGTACACACAAGAGAAATAATTATTACAAATTAAAAATAGGAAAAAGAAAACTGAAGCAGAGGATAAGACAACCTGATATTTAGTCCACAGTTTGAGTAATGCTTTGAAAAAGCTGCATCCTACACTTCCCATAATGCAATCCATCTTTAATTAGATCCCCCTGTCTCCTAAATGTCCACTTTTTCCAAAAACCACACCCCCAAATTTAGAGCCGAAGCAAATATGACCCTGATGACATCATCATAGCATTTAGGGTCTAAGGACAGAGTGATGTCCTTCTGAGGCAAACCATGTTTTGTGAATATGGGCTTTATAAATAAAATTGACTTGATTTGACTTGACTTGATTTAGACTGCGTTCACAATGGATGCGGAAGCGCCCCGATATGTTAATTGTAAACCAGCACGCAGTCTCCAGGCCATGCCCATCAGAAGCAGGTTTGTCTGTGCCAATCAGCAGCGAACAGTGTGAACAGTCTGGCTGCTCAACGTGGGTGCTGAAAGCAAGTTTGTTTGTTTTTTTTTCCTCAGCAGTAGTTTGTGTGTTTAGTGGGATGGATAATTGATATCCATACCTGGTCCGATTAGATCAATAGATGAAATACAAACTTTAGACCCAGCCCAATTAATGATTAAGTGTCACTTTCATTGCACCTGCCGTTCTGCTGCTCCATCTGTGCCCAGAGTATGTTCTGCTCTCCAAGAGTGTGGTGCAATGAATAACGGCATGATATATATATTTGGGCCGCCACAAATAAATTAATGTGTGGGAAACCATTGTACACTTTACAGGATACCATGAAGGAAAAGAGTGACAAGATCAGATTTTACAGCCAAACAGTCTTAAGTTTTATTAACAGAACTTTTGCAGCTATTGCAGATGAACTTTAGATGTAAGAAGTATCATTCCCAGCAAAGCTTAGAGGTGCCTGATATATCTGAGGAGCGTTAATCTACAAAGGCAGGTTAGGAGTCATGCTTGTTAAGGTGGTAGCTTTACGGTTGATCATTTGTCTCTCCGGTGGGGTAACAGAGGGTTGTTTAAGGTTCACACAGTCATCTGTGTGGCCGTGTAGATCCAGTGTCACCAGTAAATGCTTCACTGAAATTACACAGCTACCTTTTTTACCTACTTTTATGACTGCAGGGACTTCGGGTTCAACTTTCTATGAACTCTTAAGCCATATGGTAGAGAGTCGCTCATTCATGTATATGCATGCACACAGGGACAGGGCCTTTCTCCAGCTTTTTTCTCCTGCTGTACCAAAAGTGTACTAGACTGTGACCTCATCACTTTTACTGTCAGACAGCGACCAGACAGCAAGTTACCAAGAGTCCGCGCATTTCCCCTCAGGCTTGGAGTGTAGTAAAATATGGACACATAGTCTCAGACATCGTCCAGCAGACTTCAGAAGTCTGGATATGAGTTTATGGCTCGCTGCCATCTTGTCAGTTTGGAGAGCCAGGAAATCCAATCCAGGCTTTAAGGTTTTAGTGCAGGTATTCCCCTAGAACATGCTTCTTTTTAAGCTTTAATATAACGGGACGGTCATTTTAAGATCACCACAATGACATTACATGAGTTTCTTGTTATTTGTAGAGAGAAGTTGAATTTTTTTTCCACAGACTTCCATTTAAAGTCATTTAAAGGGCCATAGTTCACGACAGCCCTTATGTAAAAGCCTGAAAGAATACATATTTTGGAAAGCAATGATTTAGCAATGGTGGTAAAGTCATTTTATTGAGTTTACTTCTGCTCGGCGCCTGATTATAATGCATGATTTGCCAGCTCAAAACTTTGTAACTGCAGACCATTGCATAGATGCAATCAGAGCGTCTTGCGCTGCCTACAGTCAGGTACAAAAGAGAGAAAAACACTTCCCTCATCAGTCCAGCTCTCATCCCGAGACAGCCTATAATAAAGGAAACTGCCAGGCTCTTCCTCCTCCACCTCTCCACTAGTCTTAAGTGTAATCACAAGGGTCTTGCCAGTCACTGAGAGACCTTCCTTCCTTGATGTGGACAGATTTAGAGCTGGGGATTCTGGGATGCCGGAGGGTGCCTTGCAGTGCAGGATTGGCCACTTGGCCGCTGATGTTGGAGACAAGCTTTGATTCCGACATCCATTAATGAGAACACAGTGGCCAAGTGGGCAGTGAGCTGTCCACTCTTATCAGTATCTTTCTCCTTTCTGTAACTGGGAGGAAAGAAATGGAGAACCGTGACACCTAGAATCGTGTCTGAGTGCTCTCAAAAATGTGAAAGACTTTTCAATGCCACCAGTTAGTTTTTTTTTTTCACGTTTGTAAGGTAGAAATGCTAAGAAATAGCTAACTACTATATCATCAACTTAGATACATAGTCTTTTACAGATGTTGTAAGATTCTTAAACATCTCATGCTAAATATAAAATATGAGACAGTTAGCTTAGTTTTTAATAAAGATTAACCCTTCCCTGACCAAATTGGCTTGATTTCTCTCAAAAACATAGGGAGGAGGCAATGAACTACTTAAGGGGAAATGACATAAAAAATTAACAAGAATGACATAAAAAATTAACAAGAATTCTGTAATATAATGTTTAATTTGTAATCATGATAATTAGAAAATATTTTTTCTCTCTCTTATTTCTTTTCCCCTAGATGTTGGAATAAGTTGTGCAATGCCTTTTTTCCCATTTTTTTTTTAAGAAAAACGCACCAATTTGCACAGAGTTTAAAGGTTTAAATACTTGAATACTTGCAAAAGGCATCTGATATATATATACATGCATATTGTTTAAAATAATGAATTATTCTATTAATATTATATTATTCTATTATATTGATATTTTGCCACATGTATAAACAGTAAAACTGCTTTATGAGAATGAAGAGTGATGGAAAAAAACAACTGCAGGTTGAAAAGTTGAACCAGCTCTTAGTACCACAGCGACTGCATTTCAAGGTCATACTTCATTATTTACAAGTTATGTTGTTCAGTTATGTTAATGTGGTTTAGAGAAGTTTTGTTCCAGTCGATTCTTTGAGAAGGGAAAAATACATAGTACACAAAAACAGAACAAGTTCTCTTCTGCTGATAGATACTGTGTTCTCAGCTTCAACCCTAATCCTCTACCTCTCTGAATTATTTACACCTGCATTCTGCTCTCAGTCAAGCCAAGAAAGTGTATGTGTCACATTAACCGAGTGAGAGATCAGCAACACTGTCATCCTAACACCACTGTCTGTCATATTCTCACCTCTTCACTCACACACAGACACACACACACAGCAGCAGCAGAAGCTCACCCGGGGCTGAGCTGGATTAGGTTTTAGTTTAAACCTCATTGTTAGATTCTTTTTTTCCTGCTATTTGTCATTTATCATGGATAGCAACGTTAAGAATATGTGTTTTTGTCCTATTTTATTCCTATGAAATGGATAATTCAGATCAGATGAAAAAGAGCTGTGTTAGATATTCATCCATAGTCAGTGTATTACTTATAGTAGATTTCATACCCCTTTTTTTTACCAAGATTAGTGAGCACACGCAGGTTTATTAACACAGGTAAAATTGCTAAAAATGCGTAGACTGTTTTCTCATTGCCAGTAGAGCAGAACTGTGTACACAGTGTGTCGTTGCATCTCGCCAGTAAAGGAGCTGAAATTAGCGCAGTAGTACAAGTCAGTTAACTCCACAAACATGTTAAAGGCTTCCACCTGCAATATCTACATATAAGAGCAAGACATCCTTGCTCTTGCAGTTACTAGTCTTGCTTTATAGTCTATTCGTGTCACTTTGTGGCCATTGTTGTCTCTTTGTAGTTTTTTTGTATCTCTTTGCAGTAATGGGTTTTTGCCAGTTTTTTTTTACAATACTCTTCCAGCAGAGTACCAATGAAGTAATGTTCTCATTGCTTGATCTATGTCAAAATACCTGTTCATTGAAGTATCAACTAAAGGCAGAGCAGTTACCATCATTTATGTGAAGCTAAAAGTGAACTCAGCAGGCCACAAACCTCATGCAGTGATGAGTTGTACAGTATTAACTTTTAACGGAACTTGCAGGATAATTTCTGCAGTTTGCGTTCCACTTCACAAACTTTCCACTGACAAAAACTCATTGGTAGGTACAGTTTGTTAATGCCGTCAAGCAGTCCAGAATTTATATTCCTACAGAGAGCGTATGGTAATTCAACCTCATTGCTCTGCATGCATTATCATGAGACAGTATGCGTGACATACCCAGCACTGCTCTTTCTCTCAAAGTATAGAACATGAACAATTTCAGATAAAACAACGTCTGCTGAGGCTAAACGTGTTGTGATTATTCTAGACATTCCTGTAATTGCAAAGTGTCCGCTGAAATTTTCTACAAGCGAAGTCTGCTCGCCTGAGCTTTATTTTCAGAGTGGGAGTGGGACGGTAGGGAGGGAGAAAGAACATTTTCTCTTTTATGAAGTCAAAAGGATTCAAATGGGTCGAATTTCACAGTTTGATCTGTTTTCAATTACCGGGCCTGGCCGCGTACAGAAGAAAATGCTGAACAATTGAAATCTATGGAGGCAGTAGGTATAGAGCGAGAGGGGGAGAGGAAGAGATGAGGAATTGGAATGAGAGACAAGGGGAAATGAAAAGAAAGAGGTGGAAGAGTCCAGGGAGAGAGGAGAGTCCCAGAGAAACAATTGGATTAGACAGAGAGAGAGAAAGAGAGCAGCGCAGAGAGTGTTTGATAAATGGGCTGTTTATTTAGCTTTCACTGTGAATGAGGCAGGGTGTGATGATGTGTTGTCTCCCTTCTCTGTATCTCTGCGTCCCTCGCTATGAGGTCAGGCTTTTTGGCCTGAGCGCTCAGCCCGTTTGGGGAGACGCAATTGGCCGTTCATCGCCAAAGGGTGGGACATCTCGCTGTGTCCTAATGGCTTTCACAGCTGGGTCTCCCCTTGGCTCCCTCTGTCATCAAGTTTCATCCAACATCAAAAGGACACACCTTCCACTTGGCCGCGCTCACGTTCTCTCCCCCCACCCTGAAGGAAATCAGAGACTCCTGGCTTCTCATAAAGCTCCTGGCTATCACTTTGCCCCCGTTACTTGATGGTTTTCCCAGTGTGTTCTTTAAGTTCTGCGTGCTTTGCGACGGTCTCATGGGCTTTCCAGGCAACCTGAGAAAGTATATGTGGATCTTAAAGCCATCAGGGCTATCACAGCAGCAGCTTGAGCTGATCATCGCCAGCAGGCTTTGTTGTAGGAGAGGGGAAACCAAGGAAGCTGGCCTCAGTTCACCGCCATCAGATGTTCTAATTTACCGCCAACTGTGTTACAATATGCAGAATTCATTATATTTTTTTTTCTTGGTTCAGCGCAGTTTGTTGTTTGGCGTCAAGAAACTTTTAAAGTGACCTTGATCATGCCGCTCTCCCTAACACTGCCCTTTCTTCTCTTTCAGGACCACTGGTTTTGGCGGGTGAGAGATAACTCAGTAATGCCAGGATACCCCATGCTTATCAGTGTTTTCTGGAGAGGCCTTCCGCCCAAAATAGACGCAGTCTACGAGAACAGCGAGGGCAAGTTTGTCTTCTTCAAAGGTAAGCTCCCGTGCTTCACCAGCACCATCACTGCTGTCACTTTGCTGCTGTGTGAAGCTCTTTTCCATTAGGGGCACATCAGAAAGCTTTGATTCATCCTCATCCAGCAGTTTGGAAGTCCAGTCCAAAGACTGTTATTCATCTACAGGAATTTCCTTGGTATGCTCTGTATACATGGCTGTCACATTGTCTTTCTGTATAAACTATACACACATGTCTTTTCAGCATTCAGCATGTGTTTTCTTAAACAAACAGGTTTTTTTCTTGTCTGTAAGAACTGCTGTATGTTATCATGCTCACTCAAGGAATTGCCTTGATCGTATCTATGTGTGTAAGTTCAATGCAAATATGTGGAAGATTAAAGTATTGTTTTGCTCACTTGGTTGACAAATCCACCTTAATCCAGCAGTTTTGCCTTTAAAAAGAATGCTGTCGAGTTTGGTGGTGCTGGTAGTAATGTGAATTTGCGGGAAATTTAACTGCATCTTGCGATGAGGATTGCAACCAGCTGAAACTTTTTGCATGTGTCAGATATTCCGTACAGGTACACACATTCTCCCGTCAAGTATGTTTTTGTAGATCACAACTTCTGCGTGGGAACTGGCTTCTGTTAGGCCTTGTTTTCAAGAAATGAGACCCTGGGTGAAAAGCAGTTTCACATCATTACTCAATGTTTTTTAGTAGAAACATGGCGATATAAACGGCTCATTCTACACTAATGAAAACACAATGATTATTATTTTCACCTTATTTTCAGGTGATAATACAGAAGAAAACATACTTATATTCCATTTCTGCCAACATACCCCCAAAATTACCTCACACTGGACCTTTAAAGCTTCACTGCAGCTAAACATAATAAGTATGTATAACTCATGGAAATCGCTTTCATGTCATGTGCCAAAGAGCTTCAATGTGTGTTACAGTAAGTTTGATTTTTTTCACTGTTCTGAAGAGATGCGTCTATAAATTCAAATCTTGACTAAGCTAGCCCCAAAATACAGAGATTCAAAGTTAATTACGTCTTAAGCCACTTAAAAGAAACAGCAAACAAGCATAGCAGTCCTGAAGACTCCTATTTGCATACACTCCAGAGAGACACAGACAGAGAGAGAAAGGGAGTGTGTTGATGAAAGGAGACGTAGGTAAGCAATGAGAGTCTGCTGAGATAAAAACTACAAATCTTCACTCCAGCCTGTTTCTCTTTTCAACACCAAACAATTCCTGGAAAAGCAGGCCGCTGGTCCTGTGTGTACCACAAGCTTTGCAAGTTTGATTTCGCTGCTTTCTCCTCTACCCCACTCTCTTTCCGTGGCTGGGTAGCATGAGGATGGCACACAGATTTAGAAAATTTATACTAACAGAATGCTATTTTTCATTTGAACATGCACAGCTGATTTCCCAGAAGGCCTTATTCTGTCTGTCCCCATTTGGAATAAAACATTAGGAAGAAAAGTCGGTCAGAAAACAAAATGCAGCACTCTAGGCCCTCTTCTAACCAGCCGTTCTGCATATCCACTAACAGCGCCTTGTCTGATGAATCCTCCTGATGAAAATAAATGCACAGATGGAGGCTTTAGAGTCTAGTTTGCACTGAAGTCATGGCAGAGACACTGATTAGCTTAGTGCTGTTAAGGCAACACACAGCAGGTCAGTAAGCAGACACCACTGGTATACATTTGAAATAGATTCAGCATGTGTTCTCCATTCCCACAGTGCAGCTTTGTGCCAGTTTGGAGTCCTTGTTTGCCTGTTTCTATTCTTCTGAGACACTGGATCTGCAAATCAAGAATGTGTACTCAGCTAATCGTGTGAAAACTGTAGAATCAAGCCTGTTGTCAGCTTTGCTAATCAGAGTGTCTTGATGTTGTTGACAGCATGCAGGCAGATTTTGAAGACTTACACTAAAAAGCTGTATGTGTAAAAGTCAAACTACTTGATTAGCGTAAATCACAAGGTAAGAGGTTGCATTATGGCTATGAATTCAATTAATCAAGTAAAATATTCAATGGCAGTAGCAGGCTTACGCAAATGCAGCAAGATCTATATGTCAGTATGCATTTTCCTCCCAGGAGGCAGGATCCAATCAGAGCTTGATTGGTGTCTTTTGTGTCAGAGGACAGCCAGAGTTGCTTGCTTCATTTACCTCATGCAGACATGTCTTAGAGTGTGTTATTTGAGATTAAAGGTTCACACATTAATCAGCCATGTCAATATGTCTGCCAATATTAGCTTATTACATAAGTATTGACGTGTACATTATTTCAGTACTAAAAATGCAGAATTTGAAAACAGTGTCAACAGTTAACACAAACAGTTACTTAGTTTATCCTCCAGAGAGCAGTGACCGTACTTGTAGGCTACGTCTGTCAAGCTTTTTTTATTCTGGCCATGACTTATCAGTTTATAATAATAACGTGGCAAACTTACCACATAAAATACTTGACTAATAAGAAGTAATTTTAAAAAACAGTGGACAGACGCAAACAAGATCAGACCTGTCATTTCAAGCCAGGGATTGTGAATACTATCAGCTGAAATGACGACTGAAGCTAGACTGCGTTTTCAGTTTTATCTACTGCCGCAAGTGTCAGATAATGCAAACGTTAAAACTCCTAATTTTAACTGAGTTTGTAGCTTATTTTATTAATGTGTGCAGTATTGCAGTATTGTTAAATTCCCTTTCCTGTTCATTTCTGAAAAGATATTTATATAGATAGATACAAAGTGTACTGCAACCTATAAGCCAACAAAATGGAGTTGAAAGCCAAAGATATGCTCTTTGCCACTGGAAAAAAATTACTTAGCAGGGTTAGCTTGTTAGCTGGACATGCTAATATTTGCAGCTTCCATAGCAGACACTTTGGCTCTTGAGTTTGTGGTTTTGTAAAGGCCTAAACAACAAAGCCACCCTCTTAACTATTTTTAAGGCTTCTTTTGCCTTTATAAAATAGTACAGAGATAATTATGAAAGGGGTTAAAAAATAGAGGGGACAGCAGGAGTGAGTCCTACAACCACAGACCAGTTTCAGCATTCTCGGTTCCCTTGTCTCATAGTCAATGGGTTTTTTGATTTAGATGGCTGAAGTAAGGTCTGTGGTTAACACAAGCTTAAGAGGCTTTCAAATTTATTCTACGACATAAAGTATGTCAGTAATTAACCTTACTCGAGAACTTTGAAGGTTTTATCTGTCTTAAAAAAGGCTGTTGCTAACAATTGGCTGAAGAAGACTATAGAACGTCATCACGCTGAGCCGCTTCAAACACGACATTAAGTTGTGCAACAGTAGTGTTGTTTGTTTGTAGCCTTACATTAGCTTTCTATTTCAGGTCATTGCATTTAGGCTTCAAAAATCCTACAAGCAGTGTTCACTTTTTAAGATTATCTTGTTGAACAAGATGTGTAAGTATAAACGTTTGTTTACCACAGAGCTTCATTTCTGCAGTGATCCAAAATCCAATTGAAGAATCCCATAGGTTTTTTGGCCTATGGGACCCATCCCTGATGTACTCTATAGGGCCACAAGTTAGACCAACTCAAATGTGATTGATCAATATTACTCAGACTACAAACAGAAACCAGAATACTTGCAATACCAAAATCTTGTTCCGTTGCCTACAGATTTCTGCAGCGATATTAAGAAATCTTTTTATAGAGATTTTCACATTGGGGAATGTGTGCGTATGATTGTGCATAATAATTTCAGTAAACACATGCACATGTGTGATTCATTTGGCTGTACAGCATGTGTTTGCGTGTGGCCCGTGTAAGAAGGAGGGGTCTCTTTTGGAACAAATCTTCATCCTATATAACACTCCTCATACAGTGTTGAGGGCAAGCGGAGGATTAGTCGTTACACTGAAGCAGATGCCGGAGCTGCCACTACATCAAAGCAGCCCTCACAGCTCTGAAGATGAAGCCAGACTTTTATGTGGAAGGCAATGCAAGTCGACTCCAATTTTTTTTTTTTAAAAAAAGGAGAATCCTATTAAATGCAGGATAGAGAGAGAAGGCTTTTTTTCATTTTGTGTTTTTGTGAATCAAGTTTAACTCATTCCTCTTCGAGATGGGAGGCTCTATTAATCTGAGGGTGTGGTGTGTTTGTGTGTGTCTGTGTGTGTGTGTGTGTGTGTGTGTGTGTGTGTGTGTGTGTGTGTGTGCGCGCGCGCGTGCGTGCGTCAGGGCCAGAGGAAGTGTGACCCAGAATGTGTGGAGCAGTGTAAGAGAACAAGGTGAAATGACAGGAATTTCCTTTCCAAAAAAGAGGCCACTACAGGTTTCTCCTTCCCACTTACATTCAGCCAACGCTCCGTCCTGCTGTTCCTCCTCTCCATCTATAAATCTCCCTCCTTCACCTCAGCCATGTAGTGTAAACACTTCTCGAAGGCTAAATGTCAGATGTGTGGCCTTTATGACGCAAGAGAGTGAGTGCTGCAATCATTTCTGCTTTATTTCACACCCTGTTCCTGTATTTGTTAAGGGAAAGTGTGCAGGTCATTTTAAAGCTGACCTTGCAAAAGTCCCTCATAGTCTGTCAGATTTTATCTACCATTCAAGTAGAGTAAAATGTCATGTTAAAGCTGATTCATTAAAAAACTTGGTTACACATATTTATCATCTGCAAGTTTCCTCCATCTGCAAAAGTGAGACATACACACCATCCTTATTTTATCTCTTTCTCCTTTGAAAGAATCAAAATCAGAAATACTTGACTTTGGTTTGTTGCAGTCGCTCAGAGAATTATAGAAAGGAAAAATAAGTACCATCACAAAGTATGGACATGTACAAATACAGTAATAATAACAACAATTAGCACCAGAATGAGAATATTTAAAATGATAAATATGTGTAATGTGCCAAGTGTATAACAATGAAAACATTTGTGCCTTATGGTACAACACAATGTATAAAAGCAGTATGTAAAGTTAGAAATCTGAAAATGTGTATGATGTGTATGACATGGGTCAGCAAAGACTGATAACATTCAATACCCCCCCCCCCCCCCCCCCCCCCCCCCCCCTTTTCCCCTGTTTTTTGTAACTTTGTCATTTCCACCTTCTTTTTGTCTCTCTTGCAACATACTACTCTCCCACTCAACCCCCCCT
Source organism: Plectropomus leopardus (assembly GCF_008729295.1). Taxonomy (NCBI): domain Eukaryota; kingdom Metazoa; phylum Chordata; class Actinopteri; order Perciformes; family Serranidae; genus Plectropomus; species Plectropomus leopardus. The sequence continues at coordinate 17,060,224 of NC_056483.1, forward strand.
CCCCCCAACTTCCTGCTGGCACACCCTTCACCTCCACTAGTGACGACATAAATCACTTCCTGGGGTCACACTGTGTCAGAAAAGTGCAGTTTAACCTTATTACTGCACAGGAATGGTGGGTTGAAGAGAAAAGAACAAAGGAACAAACTTGCAAACTGTAAAATGATCCAAATAATAGGACATTTTAGGTTAGTTATTTACAACATCATTACTAGAGACCTCCCAAAAAATATCCTAAAGTTCAGGTATTTGTTTGGCTCCTTGGGGCTCGTAAACTTTGAAAAAATGTTTTAATGTGACTCTGTGGTCGCCAATTTTCCCACAAGGATCATTGCTGTTTCTTTTTATCTCAGCTAAGCAGTAACTGGCTCAGTTTGCCGCCCTGAAATGTTCCCAGAGTACCTCTAAGCAAGGGCAAACTTGTCACCATGTCTGTGTCCTATTTTAAATTAGGGAAACATCAACATCAAATGCAGTAATACAAGGCAACAGGTTATTGCCCACCATTTGTTACTAGGCTTGTATGTGTCCTTGTAAATCTGCCCTTCTTGTGCGCTTGCTCCTGGAGGGTAATCCCAGCTGTTACTTGTCCTTCTTCTTCTAATTTATTTTTCCCTCTCTTTTTCTTGATGTGCAGGGAAGCAGTTCTGGGTGTTTAAGGACACGGTGTTGCAGTCTGGATACCCCAAGGACATCGCCCAGTTCGGCCATGGTATGCCGGCCCAGAGCATAGAGACCGCTGTGTGGTGGGAGGATGTGGCCAAGACCTACTTCTTTAAAGGGGACAGGTGAGTGCAAATGAAAGAAGGACTCTGTTTTCACGAACATCAGAAAACAAAACATCAAAAACTCCAAGAATTCAGAAATTAAGCAGCTTCAAGCCCTGAGAAACTGCAGCTATAGTGAAAGGATGAAACTCATTATTCCAAAAGATATTTCCCCAGTTGTTTTTTATGTCTCTATGCCATTGATAGCCATAGCTGGAGGCAGTATGATTTCAGGTCATCTGTATGTCTATACATTTCATTCTCGTCAAGACCAAATCTCAAGAATACCTAGAGGGAATTTCCTCAAATTTGGCACAAATGTCCACTTAGACTTGAGAATAAATTAATTTGATTTTGGTGGGCATAGGTGAAAAATCAAGGTCACTGTGACCTCTTCTTTTTTATTATCATGAAGGCAGTATCTGAAGAACACCTCAAGGGAATTTCTTGAAATTTGGAACAGACGTCCAGTTGGACTCAATAATGAACTGATTCGATTTGGTTGGTCACAGGTCAAGACTACTGTGACTTCCATCTATCTAATTTTTTGAACACAATATCTCGAAAAGACCTAGAGGGAATTTCTTCAATGTAGCACAAACATCTACTCACACAAAAGAATAAACTGATTAGAACTTAGTGGTCAAAGGTTAAAGGTCAAGGTTATTGTGACCTCACAAAACATGTTTTTGGCCATTACTCAAGAAATCATACACAAACAATGACAAAATTTAACATGAATTACTAAATAATAAATATAAAATGATAGTATTAATTATCCAAAAGTTCAACTTCACAGTTTCATCATAACCTTTGGGAAAGAAAAAAGAAAGACTTCAAACAACATCATGACTCTGGAATAGAGGGGGAGAAATTTGGTGAGATACTGAAATGGTGACATAAATCTTGAAAATGTAGCGATTGTATAGATCTTCCTTGCTGCTGAAGTGACGTGTGTATGTTTTCACATACATTGTAAACTGTAATTGCAGCTTGACTGGTTCCCGGCAGCATAAAACTGCTAGGCGATAATTCTAGCAGTTTTTACTGTATTTTTTTTGTAGTGGAGAGCTCTGTCCAACAACAATTCTGGTGACTTGAAGGTCACTGCATATAACTAACAATGTAGAATTGCACTTCCATTAAGTTAGGGGACTTGTGAGAGACTAAGATTTGCTGACATGTGGTGTTAAGAGACAAGATAAGGGATAAAGAACCATCTGTTGTTAATCAACCCATTCATTCCTAGCTGTCCAGTCTATTTTGTTTTCATGTGGCTCATCATTTGTTCCTGTTTAGGTACTGGCGTTACAATGAGGAAATGAGAACCATGGACCCCGGCTATCCCAAGCCCGTCACAGTGTGGAGAGGTGTGCCTGATTCGCCACAGGGGGCCTTCGTTGACAAAGCCAATGGTACGAGTTGTCCTGCCCGATACTCTGATTTGGCAATAACAGCACGCTTCATGTGCCAAGCGGCATTGATTTCAGCTGGTCACTGGCACACGCAGCGCGGGAGGTAAACCAGGGTAGCATTGATTGAAATTTGCCCCAGTTATTATACTGAGTTTTAGTGGGTGGCTTGCATCCATACATGCAATATCAGGGGAAACAGACTGATAGAGTGTTTGTGCACAGCAAATGAAAGATGAAAAGAGGTCAGTTTTGAATTGTTTCACAAGCTGAATGTTCCATAATCAGACCATCCTGCTCAGTGTGCCATAAGACCCAGTTGGAGCAGGATTGTGGAAAGCAGAAAGGACAAGACCACCGCTGGGCGCCCATTCCGGTTTAAGCCAGTTGGCCCTCGCCAAGGGTGGAAAGGCGGGATCTGTTATTCTCAAAGTGCTTACTCATAGGCTATTCAAATAGCCTGAAGAAGAGCAAAGCTTTTCCCATTGGCTGTATCATGCCAGGTGGGTTTGGGCCTGGTCTTGGCATCTCCGGGGCTGGAAAAAGCAGGGCAGGTGGTGCCGAACGCTCCCGCCATCTGTCCCACGGATCTGCTGCCAGATCTGTAGCCGGGCGTGTCTGCTGGTGAGGCCAGGTGGAGCGGGCATCAATCGAGGCATGAAGGGTGGATTGATATCCAAAGGGACGATAGGTGCATCACATGTAATTCCGCCAGTATATGTGTGGGCCTCCGATTATTTGGCAGGGAAGCTGTTTGCAGACAGTGTGTCAAGTGGCACGCTCATAACATTGACCCAGATAACCGGGCATAATTGAGTCTGCTGCTGCTGCTGCTGATGATAGTGTGTGTGAGGCAACACGTTTCAGAGCAGGGGCCCCAGGGTGATGTTGACCTGGCTCTAACCCACAATAGCTCAGGCTGTCTCACCTCTCATCCCCCCCCCCCCCTCTCTCTCCCTCTCTTACTAACCATGCCCCTCACTGTGTGTTTGTGCTCCCAAACCCATCTATCTGTTGCTTCATCTAGATCTCTAGGTCTCTAAATAACTTCTTTTTCGATTCATTTGTGTTAAATGTAGGAGAAAAGTGTGGCAGAAGCTGCTGCCAGACTGGAAAGAAAAAAAATCCCAAGAGCGGTTACATTTCTTCAGCTAATCACAATACTCAGCTGAACTCTAAATGAGAGTTTGAAGGGTGTTGTGTGTAGTTTGGCTCGTGTTACATTGCCTGCTACACAACCACATGTTGCTCAGACTGTAACTGGTCTGGTTTTGAGAGGCAAGCTGTGACTTTTCATGAAAAGGAAGACCTGTGTGTTTCTTTTTGAATGTTCTGTATCCAGAGCATTAATACAGCAGCACACCATAATGAGTACGAAATAGTACACACGTACAATCATAAACTACATTTATAAATATTAATATTTCTACTGTCAAATGTTATTGTTGTTACTATTGTTGTTGTGCATCTCTCCCCTCTCTCTCTCTTTTTTTTTATCATTTTGTCATATATTACTGTAATTTTATTGCTCCTTACGACATCAATTACATGTCTGTCCATCCTCAGAGAGGGATCCATCCAAAGTTGCTCTTCCAAAGTGTCTGCTGTTTTTTTTTCCCGTTTAAGGGTTTTTTTAGGGGAGGTTTTTTTCCTTATCCGCTGTGAGGGTCCGAGGACAGAGGGATGTCAAATGTTATAAAGCCCACTGAGGCAAATTGTAAAGACCAGAAGCAGGGGAAAACACAGAGCCTGGCTTATTCCTCATAATTAATATCTTGTTTTGTTTGTTTGTTTAATTTGTTTAATCTGTACAAAAACAAAACAGCAAATAATTGTGACTTTTTTAGGGAAAAGGAGTGGCTGTTTGAATAGTTGAATATGATAATTCAATAATTAAATCACACAACTCACCATAAACACAAGGTAAGAGATATATTGAGTTGACTGTGAGCTTCCGATGGACAGAGCCAAACTAGCTATTTCCTTCTGCTTCCAGTCTTTATACTCAACAAAGTATTTGGCTTAGCTAATCACTTCTTCAATCTCAGCAAGACAGCGGGTTTTCTTAAAATGATCCTCTGTCATTTTCCACTGCTCATAAATTCATTGTAAGATGTCCGTTGTAAAGGCACACAGTCTGCTGGGCATCAAAACACCAAAAAAATGAAGTTTATTGCACAGTTAGAAATTTTAATTGGGTTTGCTGCTATCAGATGACCCTGGATTTTGCCAAAAAATAAGCACTTAATGTTTTTGAGGTTTTTTGTTCACAGTTATAGAAAATGTATTGGATAAAAATCAGAGATTAACTTGGTTATAATTACAGCGACATCCTATAAACACTCCCATCAGATTTCCTCTCACAAACTCCTACAAGAATACAAAGGCACTACACAGATTCAGATAGTTTTTGAGTTCTTCCTTTTCCTTTGTGGATCATGTCCTCCCCCTCAAAATGAATCTTTTAAAGCTTCTTACTGAGCTTCTTCACTTCCTCACCAGAAACATCTTCACCTAACAAGTGGAATAAGACGCCCTGGCTTTTACAATAGCCATCTCGCCATCTGGCTGCAAATTCAGAGCATTTCCTCCCCTATTTTCCCCGAGAAGAGTGTGCATGAATAATAAATCGCGTGTTAAGGGCGCCAGCGAGGAAGAGGAGAACTGGAGAATTCAGCCAAGCTGTCATGCTCAGTTTTACATGGAATATATTTTCCAAACAAACACTTTTAGGGACAATGACTTGCATGAGGGAAGTAAAATTAGTACCAACCCAGACAGGCACTACATTTTCATATTCCGTTAATGTTAAGACGCAGGGGAAAAAAATAATCTATTTAAATCAATTTTTTTTAACCTTCATATTGTTATATTACAATTTATTCAGAGTCAAAATGTTTGCTGGAATGAGTGTTTGTGAATAGAATATTTTTTCGCTTCCGTCACCATTTTTACGGCTCTCGACCCAAACACAGAGGGGAGTGTTTTTTCCTATTGCGAAGGGCATTAAAAAAAAAGAGCTCTGTGTAAGTAGACTTCTGTATGTGTGTGACATCGGGACAATTGCGCCCACATCCCCCTTAAAAAAACGACCTGCCACTCTTGTGATTTGAGAAGGTCCTCCGCAGCAGCTTGGCTCTCCATGACATTTGTTGTGCTGTTGTGTGATATTAGCTGTGGGGGTTTGGCTCCTGGTTGGGTGTGTTTCCTCTTTTATGACCAGATATAATTAGTCCTGCGGGACAGTCAGAGACATCTCAGCTGAACAATAGAGACGAAACGGAAACAATGGCTCAAAAGCAGAGCAGCAGACACAGTTGTTTGAGGTTTGCTTGTTTTACCGCCCTGGCAGTTTATCGTCTATTGGATCTCAGTTCAATCAGGTTTTTTCTTTTCTTTTCTTTTTTTGTGATAGTAATGTATGAACGTTTTTTCATTTTGTTTTAACCTGGTGTGTCTGCACAGTTGGAGTGAAGATTAGACTACATTAATATTTTTAGTATTATAGTATTGGTAGAATTTGGTTCCAGTGGTGGTTGCGTAGGATTGTTGCCGACTTGTGCAGTACGAACATTTCCAATTATCCATAGCTTTGTTAAGTTTAAAAGTCAAAATTTATTGAAAAAGATAGACTTAATCGTGTCCAAAACATCAAATCATCAATCTAACAACTAGCAAGACTTACTGAGGCAGTTTGGGTGAGTTAGATTTTGTTTGTTTGAGTTTTAAAAAAGTGTGTCTTACAGTTTACAGAAAAAAGAAAATAGTAGAAAATACAATGCTTTTCAATGTTTGTTATATACATTCACTGTGCAAAATGAGAAAAAATACTTCAACTTACAGTTGATGTTTCCTACATGTTTGTCAGTGTGGTGGCTGATTATGATATTTCATTTTAAAACCAATATCTGTCGATGCTGATGATGTGCCGATGTTATCGTGCATCCCTACTTTAAAGAACCAATCTGCCCCACAATAAGTACTTTTTATATTGATACTGAAAGTACATTTTTGCTAATACAGCTTATACACTTATACTTACACTTATACTAAAGTATGGCTTAGTAAGCAGGATGTTTATTTCTAATGGACTATTATTAACCTGTGATAGTAGCACTTTTGCTAAAGAATAGAATCTGAAGATATTTTTGTATTCTGCCCTGAAACTCTTGTTTTTGCTGACCTGCAGAGGTCTAACTTGCTGCAGGGATATAGAAGTACACTCCAGGTTGTGGTAGTACACCATAACATCACTGCTGGGTGTGGTCAGAGGTGGCACAAATCAGAGTCTGCAGTGAAACGTTGTTTTTCAGCCTGTTGTTAAATCAACTCACAGGTTTCTGTTTCTTCCGTGTTTCCTTCCCTCAGGTTTCACCTACTTCTACAAGGGGAAGGAGTACTGGAAGTTCAACAACCAGTTCCTTCGAGTGGAGCCGGGCTACCCGCGTTCCATCCTCAAGGACTTCATGGGCTGCGAGCTGACGCCCATCGACCCCGCCCGGCCGCCCGCCGATGACGGCAACTCGGACGTGGTGATCGAGCTTGACAACGAGGCGAACACGGTGAAGGCCATCGCCATCGTCATCCCCTGCGTGCTCGCGCTGTGCCTGCTGGTGCTGGTCTACACTGTGGTGCAGTTCAAGAGGAAGGGTACGCCACGCCACATACTTTACTGCAAACGCTCCATGCAGGAATGGGTCTGAAACATCGGAAAGACGTGAGACGGTGGGGCGAGGGCGGCAGGAGAGACAGGTGGAAACAGGAGAACACCCCCCACTTTCACAGAGGAGGACAGTGGACTTTGGACATCTTTAGTGAGAACACACAGCCACGCTTCCTCCTGTTGGGTGATCTGATAGCTTCGTTCAGACCCGCAGAAACAACCTGTCGGCGATCCCTCACGCAAAAGGTGACCCCACGACTTAAAGTTGACTCCGCTAACCCTCAGCCTTTTTAACAAACAGGGGAGCAGAGGGACGGACTGTGGGGGATCTTCGCCTGATACGACATTCAGTCCCAGTAAAAAAACAAGAGGGTCGGTATCACTTTGTATCTCAGAAACTTGACTTCCTATCCCATTCCTCTTTCATTTCTCTGCCCGACTGCTCTTAATCAGAAGGAGGACTTTCAGGGGGACACACACTTTTACCACAGGGCACTGCATTGTCATCTGTCATATCAGGTTGTTGATGAAACAACAGTTTTATATTTTCTGATCTTGGTGCCCCCCTCTGCTTCATACTGCGCTCAAAAGATACACAGTCTCAGATAAACTCCAGTTAATTACATCACCAATCTGCTACCAATCCCTTTTTTTTCGTTTTATCTTTTTTATTTCTTTCTTTTCTTAAATTCTTTTGAGAAAGCAGGTCCTCACTGTTCCCTTTAACACGCTCCTGAGGAAGAGACCAAACTAAACCAAATAAAATCAATTTCTCTCCAAAGAGGATCACTTTTTTTCTCTTCTTCCTTTTTTTTCTTCAGTTCATCCTTTCTTCCCTTCTCTGGATCCTTGCAGCGATTAAGAGTCGGGGAGCTCTGACTGTTGTGGCAGTCTGTTTGAGACACAGGGGCCAAATTATTCTGCAATATTTTAACTCGCCTTAATTATAGATCATACAACTTGTGCTTGATTTTGCTGTTCTTGGAGTTTTTGGTTTTTTTTTGTTGTTTTTTTTATTTGTATACTGCTTTTCTTTTTGTTCATTTGTTTGTAATAGAAGCGAATTGAGAGCTTCTTGTGATTGGTATTTTATGTTTTTTATTACGTTACCCAGAATTCTCAGCACTGGCTTGCTGAGCCTTTCTGGACAGAATATACAGTAGGTTCAGCCTGTATTGAGAGTAATGTATTGTATCGTAAGAAAAAAAAAAAAGATGTCGAAAGGTTCTGGAGTAAAGCCACTATTTTTGTGTGTTAAGATATTTGTTATTGTTACTTCTATCATTTCCATACAACAGAAATCAGGCTTATTGTGAGCTTGAGAGCTTGTTATTGGATTTGCTGATGTTATTTTTTTGTCCTTGGCCCATATTCCCCTCATTTTAAAGTGTGCATCCAAAATGGTCATTCTGTATGGTTATTTGTGAACGGACAGACCTTTTTTTTTTTTTTTTTAAGAATCCTGTTGACTGCCTTGTTTGAGAGAGCTCACAGTTCCCAGAATGCTCTTGTCTCCTGACTGAGGACCCACAAAGTGAGACACCAAGTCAAGATCAGTGCCTGTGTCAACGTGCATGCAAGCATTTACTGTACATCCAACCGGTTCTGCTCAACGTGGCTTTGGAAACCCCTCAAAAAAAAAGCTGAGGAGGAAGTTTTCTCTTGAAAATACTGTTTGCATTTATTTTTGTACATTTTAAGTGTACCCCAACTCCCCCCTCTCCCCTTACCTCCAGGTACAATTAAATCTAAGAAAAAAAAACTTCAAAAGATTCAAGTGGTACATTTGGGAAATCTTTGGGAGATCTGATGGGTTATTGGCTGATCGAATTGGCTTCAACAGAAACTGTTAGCAAAGTTTGTGTTCTCGCCGTCATGGCAAGCAGTCTCTGAATGTGTCTGTTTTCATGATCACATACTGGTTTCTTTTTTTCTTTCCTGTTTTCTGGTCAAAACAAATTGGACATCTCACAATGACTTGTTTGTGTAAGACTTTAGGACAACGGGGAAACGTGTCCTGACAGAATGAATAAATTGATCAATATATGATTAAGAGCTGCCTTCCAAATGTCTGCTCATCTTTGAATTGTATGTGTTTTCAGCGCTGTCATTGTTGTCTGTGTTTATCTGTTAATCACATCTGATTTGATTTTTGCCTGAGTTTCTGTTACTCTTGGATGGCGTGCACTTGACAGCAGTGGTTTGACATGAAACTTTGATAAAAGAGGGCACTTGATGATCCCATGTTAGTGTCAAGCACTTACTCTACCAGCCACTTCATCTTATGATGATTTACTGGAAGAAGCCAAGAAAGATTTGTATTTATTGAACATCAGTGACACTGCAAAATAATGTAAAAATGCAAATATCCTTTATAGTGTACAGCCATGCAAGCCGCTCTGCTGTACAATGGCTAATCTAAAAGCTTACAACAGGATGGCCCGCCCTACTTTCACTGTGATTGGTGAATACTCATTGACTTTGTTGGTTGGATTGGTTCAGTTTTGGTTAGAGGACTGACATAGGTTAGGGTAAGGGATAAGCCAATCAGAGGCAGAGTAAGGCAGAGAGCAGTGGCTCAAGGACAATTCTGACACACTGATGTTTGGTAAGTGTTATGTTTTCCATATTTTACCATCTTAGTTTATCGCGTTATCATGCTAATCTTTGCTAATTGGTACTAAACACAAAGTTTGCCTGAGCTGAAGTTGAAGTCTTGATTAAATTGACCAACAGAATTTAAGTTAGGGGATTACCAAGGTTGTCATTTCTTATCACCTGGGCACAATGGATAGTTTTAAAATGTTTCATTGCATTCCATCCTTGTTGTTGAGATATTTTAGTCTGAAAGTGATGGACCGCCTAACAAGCAACAGCTCTACACTTCAATGCAAATAGCCACCACTGATGTTTATATTGCCATCACTATATTAGCAGTTCTGCTTGTCTTCTTCTTTTCTAACTGGCAATCATGAACACACATTTTCTTGACATTTGCTTTGTTTGTTGAATGGGCCACAAAACCAACATTAACCACAGAAGAGTGCACTGCTATCTTCGGTTTAACGGCGAGGTTGTAGCTAATGAGCCTCCCAGCTGCAGCACATTAAACAGCACGTAAGCATGCCTGCAAATATCATAAAGGTCTGTTTAAAAACTGACAGGTAGGCTACAGCGCCATTCTGTTAAGTTTGTGTCTCGCCTGCCAGCTGCCATCAGTCAAACAGACACAGAAGGACTTTTTTTTTCTTCCTTCTATTGATAAAAAAATGGAACAATACAAGAAAAACTTAAAAAAAATATTGACACCACTTTTTACTCCAAAAAAAAAAGAATATGTGTTTAGTTGGACTTTAAGCAACTTTAAACTTGGCTTGAACCAGTGTAGTGCAGACAGTGCAGCCTGAGGGCCGACCTACAGTGCGTACAGATATTGGCTCAAACTACAGTGACCTCTGAACTCCACAGATAAACTGAGCCAGCAGCAGGAAAGAAAAATACTAAAGTAGCATCTGATTCAGAGAAAACTGTATGTGTGTTGATCTGGGACCGAAGAGCTCAGCGGTCCTTTTGTGGGCTGCTGTATTTTTGGGTGGCATGATAAAAATCAGTGCTTTAGATGTACGATCCCAGCGGTGCCGTGCTGGCATTTATTGCAGATTGAATGTGAAACAGGAGCCGTCTACGGCCCGCTAGTGTTTATTCTAGCTTCGCTAGGACACATTTGACATACAGTTGCTTACAACAAAGAAAGTGAGGTCAAGCAAGTTTACTGACTGTGGTCACTGAGTCTGTGTGTATATGTGTGTGTGTGTGTTTGTGTGCGTGTGATGAAATTACACTCTTAGGGATAACACTTCATCGGTTCTCATCACAGGACTGTTCAGTGGTGAAATTGCCTCTCTGCTTTTAGACAAAGGCATTATATGCTCAGCTATGTTTAGATCGGTGCTTTTTCCTGAGGCTTTTACTCATTGTCTATTCTCACTCCATCCCTGTAAATACAGACTTTGAGTGTGTCCATGTGCCTATTTGTGTTCTACCCGTTCTGAAGCGGTAAAAACAAGCAGTTCAGTGTTAAAATGTCAGTCAGCATTCTTTCTTTTATTTCTGTTTGTGTATATGTGTGAGCATGCTCTGAGCAGAGTGCAGTGTGGGTGTTAAAGAAGTAATACGTTGTCTTTTCAAGACTGTGGATCTGTGTCTCGGTCTCTGTCTGGCTTACAATAAGTGATTCTCCCTTTGCATCTTGATCCTGTGCATGCTTACTGAACTGTGTGTGTGTGTGTGTGTGTGTGTGTGTGTGTGTGTTTTTGCAAGCATGCCTAACTCACAACTGGAGCTTGGACAATTCCTGTGGGCCCAGCAGCCTCTTTTGCGACTGCCAGGCTAAAATATTGGTGCTAAACTGACCTACGCTGACCAGGGCTGTTTTTCTATGGTGCTATTTTTGTCAGCCCTCCTACTGCTCCTTCTCCTCCTCCTCCTCCTCCTCCTCCTCCTTGCCCTGCTGTCATTGGCTCAGAACTTGAGTGATTACAAAAAAATTTGTAAAATTTTCTTCGAACCAAGAAAAGCACTTTAAGATTCTGTGATGCCATCTTGGGGTCCAGGTTCCAGATCTTATTATACATCCATGGCACTACCATTTTCTTAATCAGCTAGCTTCTCAGATCTGCTAGCAACTGTTGTCAAGTCAAAATACAAAATGAACAGTCACCGACTTTTTTTTTCTTAACTCCTGTCTGACATCAAGGACCCATTGCTTCAGGAATTACGAATTTTGGGAGGAAAACCTGCCACCATTATCCTTACAAACTGCCCTGTGCGAGGACAGACAGCTTGACAGGCACAGCAACTCTGTGAGACAGGGCTCAGCGAATGGTCAATTGACTTGTCCAGTCATGTCATCATGCTCGGGGAGGCACTCTGATGACACCCATTTCAAACAAATGTCATATTTTTTTTAAACCATTTTTCCACTGAATGTCTCTCTGCATCATTCTTCTGTTGTCTTTGGAAGCTCCACTGTGTCGATCAATAAACCGATTTAAAAAGATGTCGCCGTGCATCTTTGTCTTGTTCATGCCCGTGTTCATGCATGCGTGGTCGTGACCCACCGCCATTCCCAGCAGGAAAGACACTCAAGCTCGCTCAGTCGTGACATGACGGTTTGACGTGAAAAAAGTTACACATGATCAAAAAATGGATTTCTTTTTTGTGACACACTTCAACTTATCTATTTGAATATGAATACCTGGGATCTAAAATTTATTTTTTGTCAACTTTCCAATGTTTTTTTTTATTCACAGTTTGATCATGTGTCAGCCTTTCATGTCATTCCTCCCACATCCATTCAGATCTGCTCTATCATTCCTTCAAAGAGGTGAGCTGAGCCGTGCCATGATTTTTTTATTCCTTTTTTGGTGGAGAAATAGAATGGCTACTGTCACTATGTGGAGTGTTACGGATGAAAGCCATCTTCCAATCTCCCTCAGGTCCATTCAGATGCAGAGAGCCTTTCTGCTCATACCACAGAATAAACCATCTTCGTATTTCTGCAGCAATAAACCACCTCTGTAAGGACAGGAGAATTTCGATGGAGGATGAAACACTAAAGTCTCTAACACAGCACCATGTAGAATGATATTGAATGTACAAATCAATGACACCTCTCTGCTGCAATACAACAAGCTCTGCATCTACAAAGAAATACCCATTTCTGTGCCTGCTGGCTTTGAACGAGCTGCTCGGACCAGACGGCCTCGTAATCTGTTTCCAATTTCTATCATTCCCATCATTGGTTCCAAATGGTTTTTCGGCCGTGCACCTTCTCCCTGAAATCTGCTTGGAATAACACCTACATGCATATGAAAACATACCCAGGGCATATTGTACATTCCAGACACTCAAATGAGACACATTATGCTTTTGTGGAAAGTATTTCTGCCCTGTTGTAACAATATTAGATTCTTTTTCTTTTTCTAATTGCTGACACTTTGTTTAGGTTTCCCACCATGTTTTGACTGAGAGCTTTCTAGTTTCTGATTCTCCAGCTGTCTCCGGCACTGCTGTGCTGTGTGCTGTGTTCACATCATTAACTTCAATGGTATGGGGCCGATGGACTGAGACACAAAGGAAAATAGGTTTAATACAGAACAGACCTAAATGAAGTAAAGAAACAGTTCTTTCCTGTACTTTCGCTTGCTCCCTGTAGCGTCCATTTGCTATCCCTCCCTAAACACTTGCTTTAATGGTACTGAGGGCACAATATGGCACAAACCATAATTAGGCTGATGAGATTGGAGCTGCAGGCATTATCTCACTATGTAGATTAAGGTAATATAGACTCAGGCTAAGAGTCAAGAACCATCTGCTCCATTAAATACTGATACTGATTTCACTCATAAAAGCTCCACCAACTTTAAGCACCCCTTCATTACCCCAAACGTCTGAAGTGTCTGACTACAAACCAGAGGTGTGGACTCGAGTCATATGACTTGGACTCAATTAAGAGTCAAGTCACAAATTTGATGATTTTAGACTTGGCTTTACAAAATGAAAAAACTACTGCCAACTCGACTTGGACTGTAACACCAATGACTTATGACTTCATTTCAATTTGAGCTTTTTAACTTTAAAATATTTGATACCTTTCCCCAAGCCCAATGATTAAAAACTACATTAATTTCTAGATCCACCTGTTTGAACCAAATCTGATTGCATCCAGCTGTGTTGTAGGAGACAACCGTGAATTTAAACTACTGAGCACCAGCTGGAAAAAAAATGGTAATGGTCAACAACAACAACAACAATGACAACAACAACAACAACAACAACGACGACAACAACAACAACAACAACAACAACAACAACAACAACAACAACAACAACAACAACAACAAAAGGACTAACAGTGTGCAAAATGTGCTAGTGGAAAATTATAGACAGAGACCCAACAACTTCCAGCAAACTCGTTTTAAGTAATAAATATACATTTTAAAAGCATTCCTGATTTTTGTAATATTATTATTACTGTTAGAGTGGCATTACACTTGGTGAAGAGACTGTTTTGACTTGTTTAGGACTTGAAACTCAAGTGTCATTTGCAAATCACTGACTTGGCCCCATATCTTCTACCAAAAACAGTGCAGTTAATGATCAAGTAGCAATAATGATATATTTTGGTAAAGGGTGATGACATACCCAGATTGGGCCAGTTTTGTTGGAAGATGGATGCCTTCCAACCTGATGTACTGACCCTTTAAATAGTGATTTAGATGAAGGACAAAATATAGTGTTACTCCTCAGGAAGGGACAGTCCAGTATTTCAACAGTTAATGGAGTCACAGAGCTTAGCTGACTCATGTTGTCAGCCTCACACATCTATTGTATGAGCCCCTCTGGGCCTATTTTTTCTCTCTTCTCCTGCACGGGTCACAAGTTCATATTTTGTAGGGGTCGTCCTGAGAAAAGCAGCCCCAGGAGGTTCCTTGTTTTCAGGCGTATTTTAAACAGTAGTCTCAGGTGGCATTTGCAGCCATGAAACCTAAATTCACAGAGAAGGGCATCACACGTATGACCCTGAAACTGAGCTCAAGGTTAAGGTCAACAAGAGGTGCTTTACTTATTGTTGCTGTTGGATGGAAAGGTCCAAAATGTCAGCTTTGCAAGTGCTCAGGAAAAAACAGCCTCGACCTTATGTTGACCTTACATTGCATTTTTTTGTTTTAAAAGGGCTTTACCAGCCCAAAAAAAAGAAGTAGGGCCAATTCAGGTATATTACAAAAACTGTCCCAGAATAGTAAAAACTGGCTGGACTCAGATGATCTGAACGATGAAGATGGTGGATGTGTAGGTCCTGAGCTGGTGTGCTAACAGATGGTCTGCAGTTGTGTGTCTGGTTGGATATTCTGCCAAATTCAGTTACTGGGCAAAAGCTCTGGTGGACATTTCTGCAGTCAGCATGCCAGTGGCACGCTCCCTCACAAGTGTTGTGTATTAAAATTGCACATTTAAGAGTGGCTTTTCACTGTGACCAACCCAAGGCACACTTGTGTAGTAATTCAATGTGTTTTTTTGTATCCCAAGTCATCAGATGTTGCCACTTTGCAGTTGACTCCTGCATCTACATATTATGCTTCAGGTATCCCTCTGTGTCTGCTGTTTACGTTTGCTACCATTATGTCAAACAAAAGCACATGGGGGGATTATTCTGCATGTGGTTATATTTAGGCAACATCAGCTCATGGAAACCAAGTTCAAGGTTTGTTCAGTCAATCCACCACCTCTCCCCTCAGCCCTATAGGCACCTTTGTGCACCTAATATTACGTTACTGGCAGTGTTTTAACCTGTCGCGGTCCAGAGGCGTATCATGCAGACTTGATACGTGCCATTCAACTGTGTGGCCGTAATATAACACGATTCTGTCCAGCCACATGCTCAGCTGACACCGTCCAGCGACTTATTATACAGACGCGAAAGATGGCTTTTGCCTTCAAGATCTTACGTCGAAATCACTGCAAAAGTGGCAGAATATGACGACCTCAGAATGAGGTTTCTTAGAAAAGGAGAACTGTGAACACAGATTTTTTTTTCGTTTTGGTTCAGTGTACTTACTTTTGTGGGCCTACAGGTTGAAAAGAAGCAAAACTCACAGGGCTAATGTTAGCTACAGCTGCTAAAATCAACTAGTTTCAAAATTACCATTTGCTAAATGTCTGAAATCGAGGACACACTGTTTCAAAAATATGCTTCCTTACTTTTGTAACCATTCAATGAATGTGCTTTTACATTTATATTCATATTTTAAGGTCAATACAAATTGCTGGAAGTAAAGTTGTTCACTGTTTACATTTGATTTAGTGTTTTTACTACAATTTTATTCCTGTAAAGCTGAAAAAGTCACCAAAACGACATTTTCAGATGCTTAAACTCTCCATCTTCTAATGAAATATTGGTGTGAGACAGGTATGCATTTCAAGTCAACACATTGTCAGGGGTGGACACTGTGGAGAAGGTCACAACTGTGTGAGCCGCAGCGCTGCTTTCAGCGGCTGCTGCAGATAGCATCTGTACGTGCCAGGCTGCAGTCCCAGAAGACTTGTCGTCCGTGGCTTTACCCTCCACTGTCCTCTGTCTCTCTGCGGGACTCTCATTAGTGAAGCAAACACATTATCCACACTGACTTCCATATAGACAGGAGGAAGGAGGAGATGGAGAGCAGGAAGTAATGATCCGCAGTGTCCAGGTAAAATTAGCACCATTAATCACAGCATTGATTGGTCAGCTGCAGAATGCAATGCCCTCGTCCCCGTCTCTTTCACAAGAAGCAGTTATGAGCTCCCGAGACTGGGTCTATGGTCAGCGATAAATAATATGTTTTGACTGTGGAGGAATAGTCTTTCTTTGAAATGTCTTTGTTTATCTGGAGGCTCTTTTCTTGCGCTGTTTGTGTTTTTCAGTCTTCAGTGGAACAGTCGATACCTGTCTTCTTGTAGATTAAGAAGAATTGCGCTTGAAAACTTCCCGTGCTCATTCAAAGAACTGAGACTCAACAGCGATTTGCTAGAAAACTTTTAAATCTCACTTTCTGCATCACCACCTTTGTCCTCTCTGCCTCCTCCCTCGGATAGATTTTCTGCCGGCTTCTTGACCCAGACATTATGAACTGTTTTCATTTTTTAGAGGCCAGATTCCAGAGCGGGAGTGAGAGAGCTTTCTGTCTGATTGATATCCACCTTTCACAAAGATGTATGAGATTTCACAATGGAGAGGTTAGTGAGGCCATTACTATGCATCAACCGCCAAACACCTGCAAACCTAAAGGAAACATTATTGTTATTTTCCAAACCTGTGACGGATCGCTGCCTCTTCACTGCACAAATACAATGGCCCAGCTGTAGGTCTGTTTTATTTAACTAACACAATTTTCTTTCTGCCTCTATGATATTTTCTTTACATAACACGTACAGTGCAATTATAGACTAAAGAAAAAATATATACACATTTTTTTCTGTAACATAATTTTACATTTTAAATTTTTATTATATATATAGTTTTCTGGACAATTTTCTCTCTTTTTGAATAAATGTCTAATAATCCTCCCCTCTTTTTTATTTATTTATTTATTTTTAAGATTTTTTTTCAGCTTTTTTTTTTTTTTTACCTTTACTACAGAGGACAGCATCAGCATGAAAGGCGAGAAAAAGACAAGATGACATGCAGCAAAGGGCCCAAGGTTAAAATCGAACCCACGGCTGCTGCAGCAAGGACAGAATGTGTTGGCGCTCTACCAGGGGAGCTAGCGGGCGCCCCCTCCCTTCTTTTTCAAAATTAATTTTAGATCATTTTCTTGTCACCTTACTAACTAACAACTAATTTCTTGCAATTTGTGGGATATTTCTTGCCAAGTTGGTCTTTTGTTTTTTCCTCATATTTTAGAAAAAAATCGAACCCATCATCTCAGTTTCAAAGGGTTAAATAACTTGTGAAGGGCGTCTAAATGCAGCACAAGACAACTGATGCCGATCCAAGTTTGAAAGGGTTAATGTTCATCTCTGCACTTACATCCTCCATGATGGGTCTTTCATTACACTTGCCTGACCTGGTGAACGTTCATGTCTATAAAAACTCCATGCCCCAGTTAGTAACGCAGGCATCTCGTTATAAATTTTAATGCTTGAGCCCAAGCTGGGATATGACTTTAGAAAACTCCCTCCAGAGCCACAGACGACATCACACAACTGCTTTCTCCGACTAATTAGCCCTGTAGTCATAATGAGTAGATTGAACGAGGTGGAGTCCCCCTTTACAGAAGTTGCACTGTGGCTTTGCCTGCTAAGAGTCTGCATTTTGACCTTTGCAGAAGTGGATACGCGAGCGTGAGAACATCAGAAGAGCAAAAAATATCACTTTATTTTTTCCTGCGCTGATTTCACAGCTTCCTGTGACAGTGATAACGTTTTATCAGCAGGAGACACGGGATACAATCTCTTCATGTTGAGAACTACTATTTCTGAGGACCTCAGCAACAAATCTGCTAAATCAACACACCCTAGACATTTTTCCCCCCCTTTTTTTTATTCTTTGGTGATTATTTTCAGTGAGTGGAAATTCGGGCTCAGGAAGTGTTACGCATTTCAAACAGTCCAGAGAGGCCGGCTGAGTGGCTACCCGCTGGCACTCCGTATATTTGCTTTCCCTTTGCTTTGTCTCAAGCCTCGATGTGAAGATAATGTGAAGGGCTTGCTCTGGACTTTATTTTGGTACTATAGCCATGATGGACCCTTGGTGGTTTCCAGAGACAATTTTCTTTTTCTGTGCTCAGCAGAATTTCACTCAAATCTCAGGCAATTAGGATAAGATCTGTGGGACTTTATTAGCCTCAGTCAAACACATCTACATCTTTAATATCAAACATAAACATCTTTCTCTCATAAGTAAACATGGATAAGGTCTCTGAGGAATATGTAAGGGCAAGGAAGCAAGGGTTAAAGTGAGATGACAGCAGGCTGCATGAGACAAATGACTGTGGGAAAAACAGGGAGCTCCATGAAGCAGTCAACCTGATGTAAATGGCTCTTTGCGGAGGAAATGTGGGCTGTGGCCTTGTAACGTAAAGTGCATGTTATGTACGCTGCTCTGTCTGATCACAAAGGAACTGACTTCGGGTGATGAAGGGTATAGCTGCACGATGTCCTACTTACAGGATGTATGGTCAGTGGCCTGAACAGCCTGAAATATGTTTCAGTGTGTGTGTGGCATGTGTGTGTCTGTGTTAAGTCTGTGCATGGATGTGCTTCAGTATGACTCGTGTGTTCTGGTGTATGTGTTTATGAGTGTTTGGCCTCCATTGCTGGGTCACCCACATTCATTACTCATGGCCTTTAGGCTGTATATATATTTAAGATATATGGACCATAGAGTTCATCAGGTCAACTTACAGACAGCCGATCCATGTTTTTACCAGCAAACACTTGAGGGTTGCATGGTGTATGAAACTGGGAAAAGAAGATTTATGACAGATTTATGTAACTGGATGCTATTTTTAGTATTTTGATCAGGCAACAAAGGTTTGCTCATACATATGCTAGTAGTGTGAGACATGAATTAGCTTTCTGGGCACAGGCACAGGGGCCCAAAGTGTCAGGACCCCCCCTAGCTTTCACCTGCCAAATTTCACACATATTAACATGTACCAGAGGGAGACTCAAAATGACCACAAAGAAGCATAAAGGAACCACAAATAGACACAAAAAGACCATAAAGAGACACAAAACAACTAGAAATAGATACAATAGCTAAATAAATAATACAATTGATGAATTTAAAGTACATAATACTTATCTAAAAGTTTTAGCATCAGAGTATTCCTAAAGAACCAAAAACAAGGTACATTAATGCAGAATGTCCCATATCAGAAAAATAAGGCCTATATTATATTATTTGATCAGAATTATTGATGAATTAATGCGTACATCACTTTATTGTCGCAGATGGTAAAGTTGGGGCAAATTTAAATAAATGAATGAATGATAATGATTTATTACTGGATTACATTCTGTATTACTTATCAGAATTTGTAAGTAATATTATAAGATCAATGGGGTCAAGTGAATGTGCTTTTTTACTTATACACATTTACACATTTCATGCAGTAAAGCCAATAAAACATGCTTTTACATGTAAAGCTAACTAAAATACAGGATCAATATATTTCATAGGCTACATCCAAATAAAATGCCACTGTAATACATATTTAAAGGCGAAAATATAGACATAGCAAGCCTGCCAGCTGCCCCAGTCACTGAAGTGAGCTGCCACCCTCACAGGTGACTTGGTGGACCTGTGGAGACGTAAATCTAACGCACCCATTGAAACGGCGTTTTACTCTGTGGGCCGCAGCAGCACTGCTCACAAGGAAGCTGATTCACCTGTCATTTTTTGTTTTTCAACACCGTAACCGCGTTTTGTAACCAGGTTTGTGCGCTAAAAGTGCGATAACGTCGCGTAAAGAGTTTTTCGTTTTTGAAGGACACTTTATTGGCACCGGGAATCTCTGCACGCCTGACCTGTCAGTGTGGGATTACTCTCAACAGGGACACCAGGACCCGCTGCTGGACTTCAACAAAGGTATTTGCTGCTTGTGTTGACTTATTTTCGTTTGTTTTAAAAAAAGCTGCTGGTTTGCTTAATGTGGCTGTTGATGCTGTTGTTGTACCACGTTGTTGCTGAGGCCGCTGTCATGGCTTTAGCTTAATTTCTGCATGTATGCTACATCCGTCATATGCTATGTATTTTGTAGTGTTTAATGTTTGCATTAGCCACATTGTGAATGCTTGTTGTTTTGCTTGTTGTTGCTGCTTTTATGTTGGATTATTGCAGTGTGATATTGCTGTGTACAGTTACAGTTGTTGTTGTTGTTGTTGTAGCTCAGTGTAAACTAACAGAGGGAATATTGGCTAAGCTTTAGCCACTGAGAGGATGTAAACATGTTGTCTTGCACACATTACATATAGCCCAGTTTCCCTGTTATAGTGGCTTAATTGGGAAGCATGTAGGCTATGGCTTTTTATTTACCAATTCAGATTAGTTGGCAAAACAACATTTTCTCCTCATACTTTATATTCAGATAAGCTTTGGACTATTTAAGCTCAAAGCTGTGGGTTTCTGTGTTTGCTTCTTCTACTATTCTACATATTTTATGTGAACTGTTTAGCGTTTGTTCTTGGGTTTGCACTTTTGTTGCATTCATTGTCACTTCTGTCATGTTTAAATGTCACCTTGCAGCCTGGCTGTTTCTCTGTGTACCTGATTCCAAGTGTGAGCTGGTATTCTGGAGAACTGGCTGCACCATGTATGACAAACCACCTGGTGAAATTTTGATCTGGATGAAATATATATGGAACAGGAGGAGAGTTAATGAGGATCTTCGCTCTGATGCCGCTCATTAACTACACTTGTTAAATCTCTTTGGAATGGACTCAGTGTGGCGTTATCAGTGGTAATATACCAGTTTCAATAGATGAACCCCTTCTGCACTATCAAACTCTCAACTTGTGCCCCACTTGGCAAGACTTTATGAATCGATTAAGACTTCATAATGGAATTTTCATTATTAATGATTCAGTGGCAGGCATGATAAAACTGTGGCAGAGCGCCGCAGATGGCCCTTTGTGGGGGGACACGTTAAAGTGCCACAAAGCAGTCGTTCATAGAGCCTCCACTGTAAGCTGGCTGCTGCTCAGAGCTGTCACCTGTGCAGTGAAGACACAAAAAGATGTTTATTTACAGTACAAACCAGAGCTGTGGAAAAAAGAGTTGCTCAGCAGTAGGTGTGTATTTATAGTTAGCGCCTGTGTTAGCGGTGAGTGGCCGTCGCTCTCTGACAGACTTACTTAGCAAACCCCTGTGGGCTCAGACTATCTATCCTTTTTACAGGGAAGTCATTATAGAAGTGGATTATACACGACAGCAGAATCTCATTTCCAAACCTCTCAGGAACGCAGGCTGAAACGTTTGGATTAAAATTCTCGGGCAAAGCTTATTCCAAATATGAAACATAAATTTTCACTCAATCTAAAATGCTCTATACAGTTACATTTTTAACTCGGAGATGTGTACTTGTCAATAAGTAAGATGTGTTAGTCAGTGGACACACTCAACTCTTAATTCACCGTGGACTGTGAGCTAAAGCCTCAGACCTTATACTCCTTGTTTGATAAATGAAGGCATCTCGGATCCCGATCTGATTTAATCTCTCTTCTAATCCCGCCGCACACAGACACTTTGACCTCCCAAATTTATGAGGTGATTATCCAACCGTCTCATTTCCTCATTTCTCCTCAGCTTGGGAATTAAGGCTTCAGTGATGTCAAGAAAGTGGATTACAAACACTGTATTCAAACACAGTTTAAATGTGATAAGATGATATTTATGTTTGTATGTGAGACATTACTGTCACAGGATTATTATAATATATTGGATATCAGTAGATAAACTAAGGGTTGCCCTTGACTTCCAATGAAATAAAAGTGATTATTCTGTAATGAAACCCCAAAAATGTCCTTTCTTTGACATGCTAAATGTCTTAAGCTTGACCTCATTTTTTAATTGACCCAGTGCATTGTGAAAAGATTTGAAAAGAAGACGGTCAGACATAAAAAGAACCAAAATTGGAGCAACGAATTTGACAACAGATGATACTACAGCACTGCAGCTCATCTAACAATCAATCAGGGTCCAACTAAAAAATATAATCTGGTATCTATTTGTGTTTTTGATTACCCATGTGGTCTGCACATGTGATAAAATAGAAAAATTCCTAAACATAATTTTCCAAAGCCCAAAGTGGTCTCATAAAAAATGTCTTGTTTTTTCCGACCAACAGTCCAAAACCCAGAAATATTCAGTTTACAATAATGCCAAACAGAGAAAAAACAAACAAAAACAAAGCCTCTCATTTGAGACTCTAGAACCAGTAAATTTGGGGCATTTTTGTTTGTTCGCCAACAATTAGTTGATTATCAAAAAGATGTAGATATCTAATCATTTCAGCTCCAACACTTGCACATCAGGGCTGCTACTAATGATTATCGTTTTTGCTTAATCCGCCCATTATTTTCTTGATTAATTGATGAATCGTTTTGTCAATAAATTGCAAGAAAACAGTGAAAAAAACAGCTCAAGGTGACATCTACTTAATGTATGACAAATCAAAGCATATCATTTTCACATTAAAGAATCACGCGGCCATCAAATGTTTTAACTTTGAAATAATGACTGAAACATTTCTTTCAACTATCATAATAATTGCGAACTTATTTCTGTTGATTGACTTATCGCATAATTGACAACCATTGCCTCTCTAGTGCACATCCACTCTTATCTTTTCAGACGCTATTTGACTTTTGAAAAACTCAAAAGAGTTATCTATCCATGACTACCTGGTTTCACCAAAAGTTGCCACAAAGATCAATATCTGAAGTCATTTTAGCTTATATAAATTGTGAAAACATAAAGCCCTACATTGCTGCCTTCTTCGTCTCAACTGAGATCGAAACAATAGCCGTGGTTCCCTTACTAGGTATTTAATTAGTTTTTTGACCTTCCTCAGTGAATGGAGTTGCTCAGTTGTCATGGAGATTTGACAACTGAGATGAAGGTTTAGCTGATATCGACCTAGGAAAGTGTGGTATTTGGTCACATGATAACAGGTAGTTGTATATTGGGAGGAGATGGTAACCCCTGTTTCTCTGGATGGTCTCTGTTGTTAGATATGAATGGCCTCCTTGATTTTTCACTGACCCTTTGTTAAATGCAGCTTGTTAAAAAAAAATCCATTATTTTATGAGCCTAATGAGTTACGTACCGAAAAAGGTACTGTTTGGGACCAGTGCAGGATTCCAGGTACCGGCACCGTTATGGGTTCAAATGTGAAAGGTGTCCAACTGTATATAGTCACAAATGAGATAAATGTTCTTCTTTAGATTAGATTAGGGTAAATCTAAGTTGTAAAAAGATTCCAGAAAAGCTCGTCTGATGGTCCGATGGTCATTGTGTTGTTTAGCTTGCACTATTGCACTCGCATCTTTTTATGTTTTTAGGCCTTTACAAAACAAGGCCATGCTAACACTTGCCTGCATCTATTCGTATTAGCAGCAGTGTGGATTTGCGACAGTTACAAGAGGTCCATCACTGTTGTGGCGGGATGTCTGTTAAGTGCAACATTTTGGGTTGACGACTTCTTCCATGGTGCCAAAGCTCAGAAAAATCAACCTTGTTCTGATAAAATGTGTTAATGTGCCTATTCATGACAATAACAACATTTATAAAAATATATTGACTTGCAAATTAACCGCAGAAAAACAAAAACGGCCCCTTCATTGTAAATGCCTTTAGCCATACTATTGTCTGTTACGCTTTTGCAATATTGTTGAGCATCGTAATCAAAAAATTACCTTTATCAGAATCAGGTCATTGCTACACTCGCTCAGTGAAATTTCTCTCAGTGGTCATAAAAAAGTCCCCGTCTCTCCTTTATTGCCTTCATGAAAATGACTTCAATAAAAGAGGCTAATTAAAAATTGTACTAATTCTAACACTGGCTATGGATCTTATCTTTGACGATCTGTGCATTGCGTCAAAAGCAATTAAGGAAACTGGATGGGCTAAGTTGTTCTTTTGTTCCCCAGCCAGTTTAATTAGTTTGATGAATAGTGTAAGAACCAGGATCTAAACGCCATTCAGCACAGAACTCATCGGACAAAGTGTGTTTTGTGCAGTTTGAGAAAAACACTTTGTCTTTGTCCTTTATTTCGAACACTGCAGACGGCTCTTTGGTAAAACTCTGCTGAGGCACCGTGGTGAAAGCGGTAATGTACAAGCAGCCCTGAAAGGCCTTGTGAGATCGTCTCATTGGTTTGGGGCTTAAGATATAGACAACAAAATCTACTTGTCTTGCAGCAATTATACAGTAATATTTCAGTCTGAGGTTATGTCCCCCCTGTATGCCTCTTATCCCTGAACAGCATGCTCAGTCCCACAGTCTCATCTCTCCATGGCCTGAATAATTCAGACTCACTTATCCTGAGGTTGGGCTCACTGTGGCCCTGAAGTGGACTCATAACGGTGACTATTCATGCTGTTGTATCATGGCTTTTGTAACCACAATTGTGGCACAATGGGCCGAGCGGTGAATGCATCTGTGTGTGTGTGTTTGTGTTTTCCACTGAAAAAGAGCAATTGAAATACATCTCATTTACTTGTTTCTCTAGAAATATTGATCCCAGTCCAACCATTGGGGTGGTTTCCGTATTATAAACGCTGATAATGGGTCAAATTCTGAGGAATCCTCTACATGTTTCAGCGATTCCCATCATCGATATCTGATCTTCTTATGCAGTGTCACCAAACATAATGTAAACATGGTGTTTTTTTTCACTCATCAGTGGTGAAGGCTTCAGTTGCAGCCATGTGCTTCTGACCCCATTCATTACCAGAAACAGAAACCTTCTAGGCTGAAAAATTAAGCCGGAGCAGAAATGCCAAAAATTGCAGTTCATCGAATGACCTTTTGAGGCTGGTTCTGAGACACAGTAAATCTTCATAGACCACCTTATTAAAATTCCCAATTTTATGGCAGAAATAAACATGTTTATTGCCGAGTACAAAAAAAATGTTTTGGTCTCTAATAATTTCGACATTCATAACAACTGTGTGGTGGGTGACTTTATTTTTTTTCACCATTATATGTTTTATTAAGGCCTGAAGTCATGCATATTTCGCATTATCGCTTTTAAGCTGGTCTCTGGTGAAAGTAGCTGTTGACTCAGGGTGCGTGTGTGTGAGACGGAGGCAGCTGTCCAGAGGAAGAGAGGCTTTGCCGAGTCAGCCTCTGAGATAACTTTGTCTTTTTCCTTTTGCTTATAAAGTGGTGAATTTACAGCTCACAGAAACCTAATTTAATAGAGTCTCTGGCTTTTGTTTAAAATCTAGTGTCATAATAAAATGTTATTTCCATCCGTCATCAAATGTAATTAGCCCGCATTAGCTCAGAGGCCTAACTCAGCTCATTAACTATATCACGCGCAGTCACTGGTGCCCCGAATGTCCTGCTGAGCTTCATTCAGACTCTCAAACTCTTTATGGAAAAAGAACTAACGGTAAAATATTCATATTGAGCAGCTAAATCCAATTCAGCTGACACTTAGTCGGATACAGCCCGAGTAAAAACTCACACCGAGCTGAAATGAAAGTGCACATAACTTATGGAAATAATCTAAGTAAAATATTTAGTTTCTTTCTTTCAGGGGGGGCAAACCTCCATTATGTGCCTTTAGGGAGCCTATTAACTCAATACATGATAACACATGCAGCCATGCTGGATGATTTAACAAGATTTAGTTGCATCCTTATGCATAATTTACTACAGAGAATCAAACCTTCTCCAACGGCTGAAAACACCTCATATGACTTTGTTATTGTTTATAGCACAGCGTCATCCTTTACCTGGATTGACTCTCTTCAGTTTACATGTTCAGGCTTGTTTTCTAAAGTGCCAAACAGCTGATATATACAACAGCCTAGAATGTCTATTTCAGTCCCACTGTAGACGTCTTTAAAACACCCGTTTTAAATTATGAAAGCATTAGCATACATTTCTACTGTGATCGCTAACTCGAAATCTTAAGCTGTCTGCTTAAAGAGACATATGTTGAGTTGTAAGTGATTTTATGCATTTATTGCTGCTCATCTTTTAGTGAGGCAGATACAGAGAGCGGAGGCTGAACTGAAATGGAAATCATATAACAGCAGAATAAAAGTTGGTGCTGGTCCCTGCAGCTTCACTGATATCTCTCCGGTTCTCTTAAGCCAGAGTTGACAGACATATAAACCCACAGAGTCCTAAACACACCGTGCTGCACTGTCATGTTGGACATTTACAAATGAGTCAGGAATTATCTTCAGATTTACTCGCATCAGAGCCCGGGCCAGCCTCCTGCATGATGAATGATGCACGGTGATATCCAGCCGGCTACTGAGACGAAAGGAATACATGTCCTTTGTGTGCGTGTGTGTAAAGTTCACTGCTAATCATCACAAACACATACATATGCAGAAAACGGCTGCAGCGGCGGGTAAGATAGATGATCCCGACTTCCTGTTTTTATGAAAACATGAACACACACTCACACACATACATGCACACACATACTATGATAGATAGATTGCATTCTCCGGCCAACCCACCCCATTAGAGCTGCATGCTATCCTTCTTCTCCTCGGCTTGGCCCACCAAACATCACCCAGGGGGTCAACAACAATCTAAATTTCAATTAAAGTGGAAAATGCCGCTGATAGAGAGCGAATGAATGTTGATGCCTCTTCGTCTAAGGGTTCAGGTTTCAGCGGCTGCTCGGGAAAAAAGCATTTGGGGCAATTATTTCATTATCTGAAATCCGCTCACAGCGGGCCAGGGTCACAGCCCTGGCTGAGATTAGGCGGAACCACAATTATTATTACAATTAGAAAGCAGACAGCAGCAGCAGAAGTGTTTCGCCCCGGGAAAAACTGAATGTCAACTTAAGACTGTTATTAGAAAGCTGAAGGTGAAGAGAAGATT
Source organism: Plectropomus leopardus (assembly GCF_008729295.1). Classification (NCBI taxonomy): domain Eukaryota; kingdom Metazoa; phylum Chordata; class Actinopteri; order Perciformes; family Serranidae; genus Plectropomus; species Plectropomus leopardus. Next base: position 17,087,192 of record NC_056483.1, read on the forward strand.
GAGAATGCGGAGAGGGACGGGGCAGGTTTTGGAGATGTTTTTTTTTTTTTAATTATTTGTTTTCCATGTTGTTCATGGGCTGCGGCATGCAATTTGTGCTTCATTGCAAAGCCTGAAGTCTGAGGGAGGATTTAATGAGTTGAAGAAAGAAAACAGGGAAAAGTGAAGCCTCTTTCTGCAACCGTTTAACATTTAAACTTTAACGGCATAAAAACTACACTTCAGCGGCTCCAGTTGAAGGACTGATCTGAGAACAAATTGACTGAGAGTAGAAGTTTGACACATCGATAAAGTTTACGTGAGGGTTCATTGGGTTGAACTGGTGATCCTTGACCCACTGACCTAGCTTTGCTTTTTTGAAAGAAATCACGCTGTTAAGCTTGTATTCATTGACTGCTTGGAAATGAATAAGAGGAGACAGATTTGATGCCAAGAGCAGGAGGTGCACCGTGTACCTAAGGAAATCAAATTTGAGCTTGTATTACAGATTGGGTCCAGCTGCATTTTACTTACATCATGCCTCTCCAATTACTGTTAACAAAATAAGGGCTCGGATCAGATCAGTGTTAGATTAAAGAGGGAAAAGAACAAGATGTGAGGTTATGGAGGGATCGAGGAGATACTGAGAGGGGAGTTAAAAATGACGGGTCGTGGTTATACAGTAGTTTGAAGTATCTTCTGGATACTTCCTATTGAGTTTCTGCTGGTTGATTAAACTAGACAACAGAAATACTAGTCGGTAAATGTAATTTTTAAACTATTATTTTATGCAACTGGCATTCACTCATTTAAAATGCTGTCATAATAATCAGACACATTTTATTAAGATTTTCAACAATTTTCCAAAAATGTTTTTTTCTAAAAAATGTTACTTATCTGTTATATAGTGAGTTGTCCTCATGGTTTTTTAAGGGATGCACGATATTGGATTTTTTGGCCAGTATCCTTCATGACAATATGTAACACCTCATTCGGCCGATAAGCGATGCCAATATCAATATATCTTTTTTTTTTCTCCACCCGATTTTAGTGATCATATCATCAAGTCTTCTCTGTAGTAGAATTAACATCATATTATGCATATCATGATGCCGTCTCTTATCATGATGGCCCACCAGCAGATGGAGACAGAAAATACGACGCTTGTCAGTGTATGTAATATTTATTAATTGTGTAAAATAAGAAAAATACTTCAGTTTAGGATTGATATTTCATTCATGTTCACTTTGTCAATAAAAAAAAAGGTTTGTGATAGTGGCATTCACCAGAATGTTGGCCTATTTCAATATTTCATGTTAAACCCATATATTTTTTTAAATGGGTCCTTGATTTCAGACAGGCAGACAAAACCTTGGTTCTAATTGTTTAATATCTTAATTTTTAGTTTTGGAAAGGTGAGCAAACAGTCAATAGTGTGCAGGATCAAGACCTTAGATGTAAACAGTAATGTGATATGGAAGCCAAGGTTACAGAAAATACAAAATATAAACATTGATCAGTGTATTTATAGGTCTATGAGAAGAAAACAAATCTGTCCATTAGGGCGGCAGAAGAAGCTCTGGCATTTGTTGATGTTCTGATTTCTTTTTCTTCATGTCTCTGCTGGAAAAAAAGTATGAAAAATTGTGTTTGGCATAAGAATAATCATTAACACGTGTTTGTTAATGCTGTGCTGTTAGCACAGCAGCAGGAGCAGATTGCAGTGCGGTTACATTGTCTTTGGTTTATGAAATCGGAATCTGTCAAGAAAACATTTCAACAGGTGAAAAACAATCTGTGAAAACAAACTGTTTTATCCCAGTGTGTGTACTGTGATATAAAATCCCCGCTGAGCAACTGAAGAACTTCACAACATGTGTACACACACACTCACACGCACGCATTCAGGCTGTTTCATAAATGTGAATTAGTTCTACTTAGCAGCGCAGCTACGATGCTATTAGGACAGACTAGCATCAACCAGAGGGTTTTTAGTGAGAGGATAATAATCGGAGATCTGAAGAGGTCGTCCTCTCCACTAATTGACTCCAGCGTAGAAGTGGGCCCCAGTCGACAGTTTCCCGGCCGGTTCCTATCGATAGTTGATATTAATGTCGCAGTGAGGTAGCAGAGATGGCATTTCAGAGACGTCGCCGTAACTAGTTTTTGATTTGTTTCACGGCAGGGAAGGAAATGGAATGAGATCTCCAGCTTTGTGTGTGTGTGTGTGTGTGTGTTGTAAGCACCAAGAAAACATAATGATAATCTTAGTCATAACATTAGCGTCTAGGCGTGATAGTGTTTGGAGCAGCGGCGTTGGCAAGAGCTAATGGGGGCATAATGACGGTGGGTCTGTTTGCTGGGAGGATGCTTTGTAAAAAGAAGAGAAAGTTTACTATACAACTGATACAACGTGCGGCTTCATACAATGAAACTTTTATGCTGGCAGCCATGTAATCCTCCATTAAGTCATCTTTCTCCAAACAGCAGGCACAGTTTCCCCCAGTGGCATGAGTTTATTGAGATAGTTCATTAGACTTTATTGATTATATTATTAGAACAAACCAACAAAACAAATGAACTGTTAGACTGTTCTTGTTTGTATACTTCATTGTTGTTTACCTCCAGTTCCATCAGGTTACCAATCATAATTATTAATACATATCACATGAACAACCTGATCAATTTTGTCATTTTCTGAAAAGGTTTTCCATGCAACTTTTTAAAACTCAAAATATTTAATTCTTCACATTCTTTTTTTTTTGAGAGCTGGAAGTGTCATGCAGATATCATGATACTATCCAAAAAGTTTGAATAATTTTAGAGGTTAACCAGATTTTAAAATGCTTATATGATATTGATGGTTTGGAAACTAATAATAGTAATTAAAAGCCAATAGTGGAATAAGTGGCCAATGTCAACATCGCTATACCCAGTGATTGAGCTCCTGTTTTGGTCGATTCATCACAACCCTCCGCTCTTCAGCTCCGGTTTGGAATGAATGTACGACCCAGGACTGGTGGAGACTGTCCAACCATCCGCAACCATTGTAGCCAACTTCAGATAGTTTGTAAAATGTTGGTTTACTGACCTCTTAATGATTTTTTTCAAATTTTACCACCCATCATCACATATAAAATGTTCACCAAGTTATCATATGTCATAATTTAGTGTAAATTCGGTCAGTTTTTTTCAGTGCACGGGTTTTGTTATTCTGCAAGTCATTCCTCTCTGCTTCCTTTCCATCTTAATCAGCAGTCAAAGGCGTCAGCAGGGATATCGCATTATGGAGAAGTCATGCAGTGTTGCTACGCTGCCAGAAATCAGCAGCAACATAATCAAGCTCAATGGAGGTGGATGCAGCGGGTCGGCGGGCGATCAGCTCCTGATTAGGAGGCTTTTTAACGTCGACCCTCAGCGGAAGAACTCATTATCAGACTTCAGTAATATTCAGAAATGAGTCTCTTTGTTGATAGAAGGAGTCTTGAACAAATTGCAACATCAGAAATGATCCATCTTAAATGCGTTTTGGAAACACTTGTGTCACAAGCGTGTATGGGTTAACACTCATTTACAGACAAAAGTCGCTAAATAAAGATGGCAGTGGATTGTTTATTAGGGTTATTGTAGGGTTGGATCTTTCATTGGGTTTCAGTGTAGTAGGGGTGCAAATAAAAAACCATACAATGATAGTGCTGTGATATTATGTTTTCTAATAACTTAGCTTTTTCTGCACGTTTTGGCCTTTTTTCCACAAACATATGTTTAGGTCAACGAAAACGGACATTCTGGAAACTCCTTCCAGGGGTGAAGATACAGAAATGCTTTTTCAGTGTTTATGTGTAGACAGGAATGTGTAGAGTTTCTTGCCTCCTTTATTTGACGTCAGAATGTGTGCCGTTATCTTCGCCTGACACACACTGCATGCCTGAGCAGCTGTGACGACAACCTCACCGAACTGCAGCGTTGTTACTGTGACGCTTCCGCAGGGCTGCCTGTTGCTATGCATACAGTATTTTCACATTTACATGTCCATATTCCACTCATTTATGAAGTCGTGCAGCTCCTGCATTGTCAACAACACGGTCCTGCAAATATTTCAAAATAAATGTGTCTTGTGTCTACAACTGATTGGATTCTGTCCACAGAGGACTTTGATTTTGAAATGAAAGCAGGGATGTTTGAGTGCAGCAGACGTATTTGTATTTCCTCATCTCTGTGACAGGGAAAAAGACATTGCAACTCTAATAAAAGGTGGCATAGAGTCAATATGTCTATCAAAACAGCAGTTTTACTGTTGCATGAGGAACAAATCGGCAAGCCTCCGTTTCTCTCGATGTGCTGCCGCTGACCAGCGCTGCTCACACAGGCAGAGTGTGCGTAACTTCACTTCAGTCTCCCCTGTGATGCACCATTGTTAAGCGTTTTTGGGTAATGACTTCAGGCTTCTGATTGGTGGGTTAGGGTTAGCTGGAGTCAGTATCTGAACAACTTTGGAGTAAAACATTATCTGGCCAACCAACACGTGTTGACTGAACCATGTGACACATCAATGATCTCCATGTAAATAAATCACCTTTTCTGCTGATTAACTTTTGAGATGGCAGCATGCCCGGCACCCTAGAGTGCCTTTTTGCTAATTATTTATAAGTCACAGCTATATGGATCTGAAGTGCTAATGAGATAGCACCCCCTGCTTTGGCCCCCCTCCCTTCATCAGCAGCGCCAGGCCTTAGTGAGGGTTTTAAAAGCGTGCCATGGGCTGACACGTGCGGCGGACTCAGCTGCCAACGAGGCTCCAGTCATTGATTCAATGTGACTGTGAAATGGATGCATTTTTTTTTTCTCAGTGTCTCATAATAAATTCACCAGGGTAATGATAGGTGTCTGAGCTGGCTGTAGTCAGACAACATGACTGTTTATCTCTAATGGCCAGCAGTTTGGCCATTTGAGTGCGCGCTCAGCTCAGTTTATACCAGTATTACCCCTCTTTTACTCATCTCTCCTCAGCATCACTCCATCCTTACATCTGTATCTCCTCCTTTCTGCAATCCCTCCTCCTGCTTTTCCTCTCGTCCTACCTTCCTCCTCTTCCTTCCCTCTTTTTCTCTAAATGGTGCCATCAGTCCTTATTGAGGCCATTGCCCAGGCTCATCACGCAAAGTGCCGCTGGCTGCAGCTGAATGCATCTCTATGGGCTAGCAGTGAGAGCCAGGGGATAGGCCGGAGGATACATCTGCCATGACAGTAATGCACTGACTCAGCGCTCAGTGCTCAACACTGTGGCCTGGACAGGCCCTTGAGGGGTCTGGACACACATACAAACATGCACACACACACACACAGACACACAAACACACACAGGAAATCAAGTCTGCAGACACATGAGTGTGTGCGTGCATAAACAAGTGCACAATGGAAGTTTGTTTGCATAGATGTCTGAAGATTCCTCTATGTTGAGGAATATATACACGCACACAAATATATACAGAGAGAGTCAGCCAAGCAGTGGGACATCCCCGGTCCCTCCACTGTCTCCTCTTATGTTCACATAGAAATCCAGACGACAGCCCATTTTCCAGCGAGCATCTGGAATACAAAAACACCATCGACCCTCTGGCCACCCGTTCTCTGCCAAGATAAAATTTGCTTGCTTCCAACAGTGTCTCGTGTTTGCCTCTCTCTCCCTGAGCTTTATCTCCCTCCCATCATCGTAAATTGCCTCCTTTGTGAAATATACAGTGTGAGACAGAGGGATCCTTAGAAATACACACACACACACACACACACTTGGGGGACTTTGTGGGGATACTGGGAGTGCTGCAGCTGTCGTCCTAACAATGATAAATGGCAAAGAGACAGGTTGAGATGCTTTTGTCTTTGTTTGCGTCGGCATCAATTGTCCCCCTGAGCAGAACGGTGATAATGCCTTTAATGGCTCAATCTCCATCAACTTCATGAGCAGAACATGCACAGGCATGTGTGCCAAGACGCGCACGCTCACAATTATTGTCTCGTCCATATGCCGAGATTCCCACGTCCCCTCTTCCTTCCTCCTCCCTCTCAACTGGCCTTGATTCTTCAGCTCGTCCGTGCTGCTCCCTTCTCTTTTTCTTCTTGTCCACTTTTGTTCCACACCATCATTTGATGCCAAGGCCGCCTTAATAAATGTCTCTCCCCTTGTTCATCCTGCTTTCCAAAAGAAACGTGGAAGGAAAGATGTCATAGAACAACAAATGTTGGGACAGAGGGCTGAGAGAGAGCACTGCAAAAAAATGCTCATGATTTACATTTATCCCTTTTAAATGAATATTGGCAGTTTTGACATGCAAGAACTGAAGACTTTTTAATCAGTTTTTCCATATCATAGCGCTAATCTACTTTAAATAGGAAACAGCTTGCAGTATCTTTTTTGAATTGTTAAAGGGCATCCGTCTCTGTGGGTAATAAACAGTCAGTGACATGTTGCAACATTGCATCAGAGCACTTAAATCAGGCAATAAACTTTTACATTTTCTAAAAAGTTCCAGATTTCTTTAACTGCGTGCATTTGGAAGACAAGAGACAGCCTAGTCCAAAATCAGTTACCAGATGTGGTCCAGTTTGGTCGTTACAGTCTGATCTCTGTCAGCAATAACCGCCAATGCTCCAAAGCTACATGCTGACAGTATAACGGCCTTCATTATTACCAGTGCATAATGTTTAGACTGCATTTATTTGACAAAAATGTACTTTAAAAACACCCAAGTCAAGATTCGGTACAAAAATCTCAGCAACTAATAAATGCGTTGGAAAATCTCACACAGTGAAAATGAATAATACTAAATTTGCCATTGAGTAAAAAATGTGATACCCATGAAAATAAAACAAATTAATTTGTGTCCAAGTGCCAGGACCTTGAAACAAGCCCTCTCACCAGGATAAAGGAAAAGATGGTTTAGACAGCCCTTCAGATCAACCCTAGCCTTGGAAATGGACACAATTAAGTAAAAATGATCTCATTTTTGTTTTTAGCATTTGAAATTCAAACTTAAATGCACTGATATTAGACAGAATAGTCAACTCTGCTACCATCTTCAGTCTCATATTGCCTCCTCTTCAACCAATTTCTGATTGAAATGGATTTGATTTTTAATAGATTCTCACCAGAGACCAAAGAATCCGCCTGCATTTTATTTAATTTAATTTTTAAGTCCATTCTGATGTGTAGTCATGCTGACATACCTGTTTAGTGATGGTTTTAAGAATGGTGTCGAGCAAAGTGAACAAACTACGATGTCTGACAATATTGAGAAAGCATTCAGAACAGCCATGATACCAACCTCTATGTTGTCTGCAGCGCCCTCCGCTGTTGTTGTTGCACTTCATAGTTCCACAAAACTGCTTGTGAACAGCTTGAGAATGGCATTACTTCCGCCTGTGGTGCTGATCAGCTAGTTGTTATTCTCCCCGCACTAGAAATGTACCAAATACTGGGCTGATGCTAATGTTTAAAATAACAATATGGCAGTTAGCCAGTACCAGTGTTGTTATTTGCTGTTATACAGATGCTGTTGTTGTTGTATTGTTGTTTATTTTGTGTTTGTTGATATAAACTACACTGTACACTACAGAAAAACAACTAAACTGTTTTAAAGTACTTCACTCTATCATTACGCTTTTGCATGAGCACAAATTTAATTGTACAAATCTCAACAACCTTTAAAATAAACTTTCACATGAAAAACGTCCTTAAAAACCTGCTTTATAAGCCTTTTATATACATAATATATATTGTGATTCCATCTCAGATATCTGTTTTATGTTGCTGTGAAAACAACAGCAAATTTCTCCTTCAAACAACTGCATTTATTAAGTTTCTCACCAAAAACTACATTACTTTTTTTTTTTTTTTTTTTTTTTTTACATATGAACACATCATGACAACATTATAATTTACCTTCGCCTTGCACTCATTTTTACTGAATAGAGCTAGGGTGCATCATATTTTAACTAAGCGCAACCTCTGTGAGCTGTTAGCTCTGGCCACTGGCTGCTTAGAGATAACGCTAACTAGCTCTCCTCCCGCTGAGTCAAACATGGATTCATCTTTCACATTATTAACGAAACAACATACTGTGACCTCTGATGTGTTGATGGTAAGTTTACTGCATCCTGGAAAGGATATCCACTGCATTTCCTGTTGCATTGGTGATCTTTGCCAACACGAAACTATCCTGAGGTTATGTTGAACACATAATCATGAAAACAGCACCGTTTTAGAGGTAACGTGTGGAAGCATTTTGAAATACGACATAAATGTTGAAGCTGCATCTAAGGTAACTCTGTTTGCAGTTCAGGATTGTGTGAGGTCCACTGAATAAATGAATTTGAACAAATTAGTTCAACCTTGATTAAACTACTCTGATGGAGATGATATTAAGGTGGTTACTTTTTGCAGTGCAACAGACAGTGAGAGAACAAGCGAGGAGGAGGAGGAGAAGGAGGAGGAGGAGGAGGAAGTGGTCCCAGCTGACCTCTCACTTGAAGCCAAAGAGACAGTAAAAAGTCATCTGTGTTTGTGTGCTTGGCAGCGGGCAGACTTTGTGTACACACCGCTATGAAGGCCTAATAATATTTTCCAAAGGAGATGAATCTGTTTTTCTTTTTGCGGTTGCTCAGATGGACCTCAAACCCTTTCTTTTTTTTTGCTGAACTAATGGAACAGATGGGATATGTGTGTTGTTTGCTGGCTCTGAACAGCAGGTTTGCTCTCCTCTCCCTTACTGGAAAGTGGTATCAGCTAGTTGGCCTCGCAGGACTGATGGGAGGGGACAGGTGTGTGGACAGCCTTTCGATTATGAGCGTATCCTCGGGTTCATAAAAAAGAAGTTAAACCTATGAAAATAAAACTTGCACTTTGTTAGGACAACATGATAAAAGTCTTAATTGAAGTTCAGCAATTGTTGTTGAGATCAGCTTTATTGGGAGGTTTGCTTACTGCTGTTAGAAAGATTTTTCAGTGTTTTTCTATTAAGTTTCAATTTGTCTCTTACTGTGCTCCAAAGGATTTCCTTGTAATGACTGTACAGACATCAGAATGTATTTAAATCACCCACTGTGGGGTGAATCTGCAACATCACAGGGCTGCAGCCCCTTTCTGTGGTCTAGTTTGATGAAACAGCAGGATTTTTACTTCTTGTTTTCTGAAGTTAAAAGGACATTTTGCCGACTTTCAACCAGCTTTGCATCAAAATAATGTGGGTAGTATGTGTAAAAGAAGTGTGGTAAGATTACTTCCATCTAACCAGTGTCAAGATATCCCTTCTACCCCCCCCCCCCGCCGAAACCCTCCCCCCACTCTTTAATACTGGAACTACAGGCTGTACTTGCACATTTTAGTATTGCAAGCCAACCCTGCCGAGTATACAGCTGATCAAGGGACACACCCGCCCCTCTTTCTGTTAATTAAACTCACACCAAAATTCTATTAATCGGTAAAATGAAGAAGTGCTGATTGAATATGACTCAACCTTGTGTTACTGCACTGCCTATCTCTCACCTAAAATATATTCAAAAACGTATCGACTCCAAGCGGTGAACCTAAGAGAGATTCTGATTACAAGATTCTGTTACTGCATATTTCTTGCCTCCAGTACTTTCAGAAACATGTTTTAGCTTGCTGTTTAACTGTTACACAAGGCACGGACGGCCACCATAGTGTCAAACTATATAGGTTGCATTACCCACCACCGGTAGTGTGTTGCATTCAGGTAGATGTAGGTTTTCAAGCTTTTGAGCAAAAGCCAATGCCACGGTCCTTTTTCTCTTTTTTCTTTCTTTTTCATAGCACCAATTTCAAAAGTATTTGCGTCTTTTCACTGCATAGTTGGCTTAGTTTATATGACAACTCTCTTTATATCTGTGAAATACTTAGTTAAGGTAGAAGGAATGTCCGAGAGCTAATGTACTACAGCTGCCTGATATTGTTGTAAATCATCACCACTGTATCGGATGTATAACTTTTGAAATAATTCTGATCTCAGTCTAATGAACAGCATCTCTGCAATTAGATCATTTGGCATTTACAAGCCATAAATAGAATTCCTACCTCTTAAGGGAGCCCTCTTATTGGATTTTGCCAATTATTACCATTATGAGCACATAATTGCTTTAGAAACTTCACCAGTTGCCACAGAGTGTGACCTCAGCAGAGAGCTCTGAATGATTCCAGTGAGTCAATATTGTCTGACAAGAAAAAGTTACTGCTGAGAGTGAGGCAGGCAAATTTACTGCATAAACACCAGCGCCCTGTCATTACAGCACCATGAACAGGATGAGATCGTTTCGCCCGCGGGCATTCGGCCCTTATAATGCATTGGCTGCAGAGGCCTGGTTACCGTTACCCAGCCCTGTAATGAGTGCTTGCTGGCTGGTGGGGAACAGGGGAACTAGGAGAAACGTGATTGAAAGTCAATGGAATAGAATGAGTCCCATTGATTTCTGTCAGAGATGCACAGCAGGAGAGCAGACACAGGCTGCCATATGACCCCATTTAACTATAATGTGTAAAGCCCCAGTTATTGAATCAGCCTTCCACACACAAGTCAGTATGCCAAACTGTCCTGCAAATATAATAGCTTGTGTCTGACACCAAGGTCTCGGCCTAATCCCATTTCTTTGTTTTACCCCTACCCCTGGTTTTTGAGTACACCTTTGCCCCTAGGAACAGAGTTGCAAGGGGAAGTGGTTAAAATCTTTCTCGATGAAATGGGACTATCTTTCAAGACCTTGAAAATTCATCAGTAGTTATAGATGGTGTTTAGGCAAGTAGACACAACTATGGCAATAATGGTATTACAACAATGGCATTTGCCATTTACCTGATGGAGATAGAGGCATGGATGCTCATGATTCGTGCACAACTTAAGTTTCTTAGTTGTTCAAACAAGCAACGTAGGCAGTAGTAGGCATCTTTGACTGATATGCACAATTCGGCACTAATAATGTCTCATTAGCGACCTAGCTAGTTAGCTTCCGAGACATCAGCATCAGCACTACTAGCAATGCTTTCTTTGCTTGTTATAATGAAAAGGACCATAATAGATTGAAACATTAAACTAAGATAGTATGATGGTTATCATAATAGTTATATCCTAATTTATGTAGAAAATACATTCTTGGGTTTCTTTTTTGCTTTTGCAGTCATCTTGCCGATTATTTCTCCAGACACTCAGTTTAGAGTCTGCTCCTGAAAAAACCTGTTTGAAGGTTGCACTGGAACATACCAAAAAATTACAGCCAACTCATACATACATTCTGCACCTGCATGAAAGGATATTACTCCTACCAGTAGGCAGTGGAAGTCTGTATTTGTCTTTCAAAAAAAAGAAACCAGAAGACTGAAAGGGACAGATTCAAGACGCAAGTTAGTGCATTAATAACACAAGCTGGTGTTGAAAGAATAAAGCATATCTACCATGTGCTAGCAAACAATAAAACAGTTACAAATCATTTCTGATACAGAGCTCTGTGGATATAAAACATAAGCTTTACTACTAGAACAAGTTTGTTTCGATCTCACTCCCCCTTGACTTTGTATGTTTGTTTACTTTCTTCACTTCTGTTTCTGTTCTCATACGAGCTGAACTGCCAGTGACAGGGATTTCAGTCACCGACAGTCTCTGACGCCGATTCAGCATGCTGAATCTGCCGAAAAAACCCCGACAAGGGCTGATTAGGCAAAACAGTGGTTGTCACAGTGCAAAAACAAAGTGACAGACGGTCACAGGTGGGCCAACATTGACAATGGCTGACTATCAGCTTGGTGTGTCAGGGCCCTATTCCTTTATTCTACCGCTCTATCCCAACAAAAATCGAGACGATCTTCTCATAGACGTTAACGTGCAAAATGGGCTTATGGCTTAGTGGTAGGCTCAATAAGTGTATTGGGATTGAGCTTTAGTGTGATGATGGTAATGACTGAAAAAGTAGTTCACATTCTGATCCTCTGTAGTGCAGCAGGGGGTTTCATTACTCTCATAAGGACTAATTGCTGTTAGATAGTGGGAAAAAAAATATAACATTATTATTTAATTTTCCTCAATAACAAATTACTACTTTGATTTCTGTCTTGGTTCAGTAGTTTAAATTAAAACAGTGTGTGCTGTAATCAGCCCCTCCAAATGGTGCACTGAAGTTAAGTTTACCCAGAAACTATAATTTTCCTTAAACCCAATTTGTTTTCATCACGATCAGAAGTCTGCACTTTTGGTTTAGCCATGCATGCTCTCAGTCTGCCCAACTACTATTTAGCTACTATTAATGGCCACTTTAACATAAAGTGAAACTGGCATTTGTTTTACAGCACCAAAGTAAAGACAAGAACCAAAGCTATCAACAACTAAGCCAGTCGCTGCATCTTCAGCAGATTTTGAGTCAAATGTTGCTACATTTCTATTGGCAGTCCAGTCTGTACAGTCATGACAAAAACACATGTTCCCATGTAAAATAACAGTTGATTATGGCAAAACGTTTGGAAATCTTGTGTTCATGTAGGACCCGATAGCTCATAGTTTGAAGTTGAATGAGAAAGAAAATATGTTTTCAGTGCTTTTTAACACCAATCATTTTTTTTCTCATGAAAACATTTCACGCCTCATTTCAGGAGGATGAAGATTGAAATCAGCAAATGAAAAGAGAAAATTAGTCCCCCCTCAAAGTTCCCAGGCTGAAAATGAAACTTCTCTCAACAGGATTATTGTAAGAGCATAAAAACAGGTGGCTGTTTGAGTTCTCATGCAGAGATCTGGTAGTTGTTTGTCAGACCCTCCCAGGCTGTCTGGCCTGCCCGCAGGTCATGGTTGGCTGTCTTCAATGACACATCTGTCTCTCTCTCAGAGCCTGGCCCTGCAGTCCAAAGAGCCAGCTCTGGTTACCTGAGGGGCCTCCCCCGTACTCTGAGCCTATATCAAAGCAGGGAGAAGGAGGCCACATTTTAGACGTCCAGAGGGAAGAGAGAGGGGAGCTGCCGGGAGACAGTTTTGCTTCTCTTTACTTTGGACACATTTCAGTAGTTAGAGGAAGTGCCTTTTCCATGAATCCATTTCTGTTGCTTTTGTCATCGTAAAAAGATACAGCAAAGAAAAGAGGGCAGGACAAAGTGAGAAGGGGCGACCTTAATCTGTTGAGCTGCAGACCATAAGGGAATGACCTTCATCAAGATTATAATGGCCTGAAATGATATGGTGCTGACAGTCATCTGTCATTAATAAGCCATTCGGAGGTGACATGAGGACAGACTAAATGGAGACACAGTAAGAGAAAGAGGCAGATGCAGGGTGAGCTCATGGGACACGCTGTCATGTTCTGCCATTCCTTCAATGAGAACAATGGGAGATCTGTTAGATGCAGTTGGTTTCTTTCTTTGCCAGCTCTATTTGATAATTTCATGGCTTGTTTCGACATCACTTGCACTGTGATGTTTTACTGAATGGATTGCACTGTGCAATTTTGGTGTGCAAAAATGTCAGCTAACTAGAATTTTATACAGGCGGATAGGCGTTTAAGGATAATTAAGTTATCGACTTAGTGAACAATATATGGACACGACCGTCATCATGTTGCTGACCTCAATATTTTCTGTTGTGCTTACATGTAGATGCATGCAGATGGATAAAATACAATGTTTTTCGGTTTATATAATATTAATTCATTGTGCAAAATACGAAAAATACTTCGCCTTAGGGTTTATGTTTCGGACCTGTTCACTTAGTCATTAAATTAAAAGAAATCTGTTTATAATATCACCAGAAATCAGCATGTTGGCTGATGACATGCTCATATTATCATGCATTCCTAATAAATATAATGATTTAATAGGTAAAGGCAACAGCTAGAACAAGTGGGTGAGTTCACAAAATGATTTCACTTTACTGTATTGCAGCCTTTAAAACCAGCAGAAGACATCACTCATCCAAAATCAATAGTCTCAATCGTCTCATAACAGGAAATTTGATTTAATGTTGATATATTGCCCAGCTCTAATTGTGACAGGCGTGCTATCACAGATTTTTAACAAGCATGGCAGTAGCCTCTTAGTCTTGCAAAGGTATAAGTTTGTAGAAAAGCACACATAAAGACCTCTCAAAGCTCCTCTGTTTTCTTTTATCTTTAATGTTTGCTGTAGGAACTCTCATTGCTCAAAGGCACCTTGTCAGATGTTTTTTTTCTTGAGGGGAAAGTATCATTCACTTCCTCACCAGCATAATCTTAAAACGTTTCAGGGATTTAAAAACACAGCTTTTTGACTGCAGGTCTACTCTCCTAAGTTTGAGGCTACCACCAGCCGAATGTGGAGCCAGCTGTGAGCTTAGACTTTGAGGATGAAGACATCCCAAGGGCAAAACAAACTCCTTCCCCGCAGCAACAACACACCTCAGCAGATGGATCATTTACTGTGAAAGCAAAACACTTTTCCCTGTTCCTCATTTTGCTTCGCCTCTATCGCTCATATCTCCTACATTGCTTTCCTCATCTACAACACTTTCTCATTTTCTCTGATTTAGTCTCCATCAGGCCTTTCTCTCTGGCTCTTTTCCTCCCTCTCCATCCTTCTTTCTCCCTGCTGCTCCATCTGCGCTGCATCGTCACAGGAGGGTCATCAGAAGATGCTCATATATCCAGATGCCTTCCATTACAAAAATGCGTTTCAGAAGAATTGGCTTTCAAGGCAACCATGCAAGACAGGGCTGAGTCGAACATTGTTGAGCAATTTGTAACATCGCCGCCAGAACACCAGCTGGCGCCCATTTAATTGCCCATTCGGTCCCGAGGTGCACCTCTATCCCCAAAGCTGTCAGGGCTCTTGACATGATGGAAAGGTAGGTAGCAAAGACAAAAAAGCCCAGACGGATCCCATTCAGCATGCTTTTGAGTAAATCAGCACACATACAGACACCGTAGGCACTGACCAAAAAGAAGTTGGTGACAACAATGCCTTCAAACGTTTTTTATTTTATTTTTTTATTTTTCGGGTGTGTGAATGCAGCATAGGTGGAGCTCTCCATGACTTTTTTCCTACTCAGCAGCAGTTTGTGACTCACAGGTGGATAATTGATGTGTCAATCTGTTCACAGCTGATCAGATCAGATAGATGGATGTGAGGAGCAGCTGCTGCAAGTGAATGCAAACTTCAAGGCACAGCAGAATGAATGATGAAGTTTCACTTTCAATGCGCCAAACGTTTTGCTGCTCCATCTGTGCCCAGAGTGTGGTGCAGTGAATATTTGAACAGTATATATATTCCAATAGCACTCTAATGAACGGCCCAGCTCCAAAAAAAGACGATCTGCTTGTGGCGGCAGATGTTTTAATCTTGGCAGGCCGTCACAAATGTGTGGGAAATAGGCTTTGGCAGTATGTTATCTTTCATACCATCATATCTTCCTGAAGTTTCATCTGGGTGTATTCTATATGAGGGTATAAGTGTGCAGAAGACTGACGAGGCTTAATGGCCTTGTTAACTTATCATAAAACAGACTTAATTCAAACTCGACAGAAACAAAATAAAACTCACCCCAACCATCTTGATTACTCTTGTTAGTAATCTTTTCCACTGTTCACTGTGGTCCACTGTTCTAACAATCACCAGCTCCGGTTTGTTCTAAATACATCCTTAATTCACCAAGTTAGATATTAAAAAAATATGACATTGTACTCCACTACCTCTCTCTGCCATTGCTGACTGCCAGCTGTTACCAGCTTTGTAACGTATCCCTCCACCACTACGTGTTGCTGTTCCATCAGTAGAGACCAGAGACTGAGCTCTGGTGGCGCATGCTGTGCACTACATACAATGAGCTTAATAGAAAGATGGGAGCCTGTCTTTATGATGGTATTGAAAAACATACCTTTGGTCTTTCTATAAACTGGTAAACTGTAATACAGTGATACCGCCCAAGAAGAGTTGAAAACAACAGTTGTTACAACAGTGTTTCTACAACAGTGCTTCGGAAAACGACAGAATTCTCAACAAATAAACATTTTCATATGAACACCCAATTGTTATACTTTAAGTAAGGAAACTGCATGTAGACAAGGTCGCACTAGCAAGGAGCTAACAGTTGACCTCAGTCGCATTGTAAAAATGACGACTGACGTCCTACGACCATGCAGAGCGAGCCCTTGCATTCTCAGATATATTCCCCTCATCCTGTCTCCCATGCCGAAATAGGACCACTTCACTAAGGATGGAGGCATCCTGCAAACAGCGGTGTAATGTCGTGGAACAAACTCCTTCTAGGCTCAGAGTAGCAGCCCATTTTGTCTGCTCAATCTACCAGTCAAAGGCTGACAACGAGATTTATGAGTGAAATAAAGGCAGCCATCGGCTCCGGGTAAACAACGGAAGTCGGAGGAAGAAGGATCTACCTTTTTTTCTTTCATTGTTTTTAAAGGGACAAAACACAAAGTACAAAAGCACCTGGTGAGAATGGAAAATATTCTCCCATTGATGCATCCAAGAGGCCTCCCAAAGTATCAGAGCTGCCTTTGAGGAGGTGTTGAGTGATGCAGCAAAAGGCAAGAAAGAACAGTTGGCAATAAAATATGGAGTGTAAGAGGGAGACTGTTTAATAGCATGCCATTCAGACTGATAGGACAGCATATAAAAAGGAACATTCATTTCCCCACCAGGAGCCATTCCAGGGACTTTTTATTTCTCACCACCAGATGTGAAAAGTTGGTTTGATACAAAACTAAAGTATCATCTCAGTTAGGATGAACATATATATACACTCAAACACAGTAGGCCTTCACAGAGGCCGAGATGATCTCAGACAGAAAGGGCTGTTGTTAGAAGGAAAGAGGAAGATGAGGGAGGGGTAGGGCTCTGATGGTGGATCCGGAACAGGTGGCTCATGTTTTTACACTAAATCTCCTTCAAAAACACACCTTCTTCCTCCTTCCACCCACCCCGATCTGCGTCGGGATTTACTTTGTAATAAACTAAAACAGTGAGCTGTATCCTGTTTCAATTCCCCTATTCCCTGAAGTCATTATTCACCTAATTACCATCATCCAATTCACCAGTTCCTGTGCTCTTCCTAGCATGTAACTAAGCATCACACTACTGTACACTGTTAGTCTTCGCTGACAGCACAGCGAAGATCCTGCATTATGCCACTACACTCTGTTCAATGGTTCTCTTGAGGCATTTTAAAATCTAATCATATTCTAATGATTGAGATGAAATGTTTGCTGAACCTTTATTCCCTTCATATATTTTCTATTATTGGTCAGCTGTCTGGGAAAATTGCTCAGAGCGTTGTTGAACTGACTGGAGTAAGGAATCAATGTAGATTACAGGATAGATTCAAAATAAGTGTAGCTTAAAAACACTGGTAGGTAAGTACTAGCAGCAGTGAGGATTGGAACTCACAAATGTTGAATGACAGGTTGTGAGAAAGCCACCCACTGATTTACGAATCTCCGCTAAGCTTGAGACGTGGACACAACAAGCAATCACACTTTGCAACATTTTAAATTGCCACATTCTGCATTACATTGTTGATGTATGAGAAAGATACTGAAAAATAACAATAGGTAGGTAAAGAACAGTCTGGCAGAAACTGTAAAGTTTGCTTTTTTGTTTCACTAGAGGGAAAGCTGCAGCAGTAAATGTTATGTAAAGGCTGTTGTAAGCAGGGATGCACCAACCTTTTAATGGATGCTTCAATCTGATCTTCCAGATTAGCATAATGCAGATCAGGTATGGCGCAGCATGTGACCCATTCATCTGCTGATTTGATTTTGACTTTTTTTGTTTCTTGTGAGTCCCCCAACTTTATGGAATAGTGAAATTTGCAGAAAAAAAAAGAAGTGGTATTGGATTAGCACTCAGTATTGACAGAGTAATTTGGGAAACTGGAATCCATGTAGAGAGAGAAGGAGTTGGATTGGTGTGTCCCTAGTCTAATTACATTTCTGGTTTGTTATATTGAAATAGAAAAGCTGGTCCACATAGGTTTGAGGATATGAGGTATATGTGCAAAATCCAAACAAAAATGATGTTGATAGCATGCTGTAGAGTGTATATTTTATCCTTCCATCATCACATTCAGCAGGCTTCTTTAGCGTTTCTCACTATTCTGCCATATTTGCATGTTTGTTTAATTGAACCTGGCTGACTGGAGGATCAAATATGACATTTTTTTTGTTTTTCTGCAGCGGTTGAGACGGCCTCGCCCATGGGAGAGCAGAAATGGGTCAGAGATATTATTTGGGTGCGTGGACCATTATTTGATGAAGTGCTTAAAGTTTCCCCGAGGTCTAAATCAAGATTCTCTAATATGATTTCCCTACTGGCTAATTACATCATGAATAATTTGTAGCCAGTCCACCACTCTGGCTATCACATCTGGAGCACAAATTAAAAGAGAGAGGAGAAAGTGTCTGTCTGTGCGTGTTTGGGTTAAAACACAAGAGTGGGAGGAATAAAGGATTAAACAGAGGAGAGAAAAAGATCAGTCTCAGCGACAGAGGAGTGCACGGAGATGACAAGGTAACTGATGTAATGTCAGAGCAGCGGGCTAAAAGGGGCCATAAAAATGGGCCGTTCCCCAGACTGCAGACGATAATAAGACAAGATAATGCATAGCTTTCTAATAAAATCTTTATGAGAGTGAATCTATGCTGGAGCGCTCTGTGTGCAGATCATTCAGACTGGAATTAAAATGCAAATTGTCTGCATGAGCTGTTTAGTTTTACACTGTTACAGAAACTGGGTCTCAGATTTGAGTTAAATAAAACATTTTTATGTTTTTTTCTATGATTGCACATTAGGTTACTGGCTGCCTAAAGTGGATATTGTTTTTTAACTCTGATATGATGGACATAATCTATGCTGAACAATTCTACATACTTCATTCACAAAAAAAGAACAGTAGAACTGTAACACGAGTCTTGATGATAATGCCGCAGCTCTGCAACAAATGTGTTTGTTTGTTTTTGCCAATGAATGATTCACTTGACTCATCAGTCAGAGAGAAGCAGCTGTGAAAAGTGCGAGAGGGAGGGAGGAGCTGAGCTTGGGAGGTGAGCCAAGCTGCGTGAGGCGGCTCCACCTCCGTCCCTTTGGGTGTTTTTGACGCCGTCGCTGACACAGTGTAATTTGTTTCATTTCTGTTGTTTCATTTTGTCATCCATCTAATCGAGTTGCTGCGCCCGTGTGTTTTCTTCCCCGCGCCGACATGTAATTGGTTTGCGAGGTGGCTTTTTGTTTGTGACAGTTGTGCAGCATATGGCGAAGATTAATGGAAACTGTCCTAAAGATCCCTTTAAAAACTGTTGCAGCGTGGTGGCATTAAATGGGTGTCTGGTTCGAAGAGATGAATAAGACAGAATGAAACTGTGGTTTTCTATTTGTACTTTGACTAGCAGTTAATAAATGTGCTCATCTCTGTCTGCTGAATGACACCTCGGTATGTCTACAATAAGGAATTGATAACACCATACAGTGTTTTACATCATGTGCTCGTGGATGCTCAGACTGGATGGATCACTATCAGGGCTGATATTTTCCTTTGAAAGTAAAACAGTGAGCTGCCAGATGGGACCAATCCATATCCAATAGTTTCTTTAACAATGTTGTGCAATTCAGCTTTTCTTCTATCAGTTACATCCATTACAAAACAATAGGCTGCTTACTGAGTATCAGTACACATAAAAATGCTCCCAAACAGTTCCATGCATGAAGGTTAACAGATTTTAAATTTTTTTATTTGGTATCAGCAGATAGCCTCAGATTAGGTAACAGAGTCACAGTCAAGGTGGAAAAAGCAGGATTGGTGCATTCCTACTTATGATTTTTTACATGTGTTTATCATTTGGTGCGGGTGAGGAAAAAAAAACAACACAGCACAATAATGTGATATTTGTTGTGGCGATGTTGTAAATATTTTTTTTTTTTTTAATTCTATAAATTCTATAAATTATTATTATTCACTGCAAATACAAATTAATGTTTTGGTAGCCTACTAGAACAATACAATAATTACTTCTTTCGCAGCTAGATGTGTTGTGCTGAAATCAAAATGATTGAGGTGAGATGGACGAGGCAGCTGTGGCTCAGAGGTAGAGCGGGTCGTCCTCTAATTGGAAGGTCAGCGGTTCAATACCCAGCTCCTTCGGTAACATGTCGAGTATCCTTGGGCAAGATACTGAACCACCAATTGCTCCTGATGCTGCACCATCGGAGCATGAGTGCGTGTGAATGCAGTAGCAGGTGGCACCTTGTACAGTAGCCTTGGCCACCAGTGCGGTTGTGATGTTGTACTGCATATCATCACAGCTGTGATTATCTACAACTGAATCATAGCCGTGATGATATACAGTACAACAGCACTCCCTCTTACGTGATATTGCTTAAGTAGCACTAGAAAGTCTATTTGTGGCAGATGTTTTAATTGTGGCGACTTGCCGCAAATAAATAAATGTGTCAGAAACCCTGGATAACCCATCTCGAAGTGGCTCTACATGATGAAATATAAGATTTTTTATCTTGAGATTGTTGGAGTCTGAGTTGAAGTCTCACAGGTTGAGCGACAAAAAAACCAAGGGGGTTTATTAACACAATTCAGCCTTCCTTTCTTGTGTGAGTGCGTGCCTTAGAGCACCCGTGTCTTTATCTGTCCCTCGGATTGGTGCTTAAGTGACAGATAGATGAGCCGAGCAGAGGGCAGCGGGGCTAGATAAGATGACACAGAGGACTGAGAGACTTTGAGAGTTTGAGGGTGAGACGCGGAGAAGGAGACAGCGATCTAGCAGAAGAAAGTGACAGAGCCTCAGGAGGATGGGCAGACCATTGAGAAAATGAGGAGGAATGTCATGCTTATGAGCAGAGGCACGGAGGAGAAGAGAGCTGTAGGAGATGAGAGCTTCGGAGTGACAGCACGGGGAATGAGAGGAAGAGGAGGGCAAAGAGATACAAGAGAATGCAGGCCTTTTGAAAGAAGAAAGGACTGAACTATGAAGAAATTATCTTTTTTTTTGCACTATTGGTACTTTTATCTAATTTCTGTGTAAGTTTCCATGGGGGAAAGTTGCAATTGTTTTTTTCATCTTACTCCCATCAACACACGCAGTTCTGCTGTAAAATAAACTTGTAGTAGTTTCACGTTAGGAGATAAAGGAGCCTTTCGGTGCATTTGCCCTCCGTATAGCTATTGTTCTACACTTACTGCACTTTGATGGATAATTGTGACTGGCAGTCTGTCTTATTCATACTGTGGTCTGCATTCTTTCTAGTAACTTAACTATTCCTTACTGCAGGGGACAGATCAAAACAGTCATTTTTTTCCTGATGTTGCTGCTGTATGTAGTAGAAATTTAGCTTTGATAAGGGTCCTTCTTGTTGAGGTTCCTCAGGGCATTTTCACAGGAGGTACCAGGGCCCCTGACGAACTTTTCGGTTGCATCGGTGCGGCTAAATTTTTATTAAGGTGAACCATTCACAAAATTTCACTGTGCCTTTTGGCACTGTGATAACACATTTTGAGTGTGGCCCTTTTCAGTTCAGTCACACATTGGTTTTGTCAATTTTGTCAACACCAGGGCTCTAATGTAACATTTTTCATCTCCATCCCAAACCGTCTGGAAGTACAGTTGAAACTGTCTCAAAGAATATGTTGTTCATCCCAATTAAAAACCGTTGTATAATAATTTTATCCACAATTAAAAGTTATGTGTGGCATTAATAAAACAACACACGACCATCAGAATGGTTAAATTATAAATAAGCTCACATTTTATAAATAATATATATATATATATATATATGTATATATATATATATATATATATATATATATATAGTCGTGTTTTTTACCAAGTTAGATCTATATGTGGCTCACGACTAGGTGGACTGTTTTTTTTGTTTGTTTTGTGTTTGTGTGTGTGTGTGTGTGTGTGTGTGTGTGTGTGTGTGTGTGTGTGTGTGTGTGTCCCCTTTTCTTATCATTCAGTGTCCCCTGTCATTCAGACCTTTCTGTTAACACTCTGGACATGAAAGTTCATTTTCCTACACTGCGCCCGAAGAGGAGAACTTTCTTGAATTCAGGATTTGATGCATTTTTTGCTGTATTTCATTACAGCCTGATGTCACAGGATGCATACAGGGAGTCAAAACAAGATTAGTTTTCAGCAGAATACACAGCAAGTAAATCAACACCAGATGTCTGCGTGTTGATGGGCAATTTGCACACAATAAGAAGACAGTGTAATCAGATTCAAAAAATTGTGATTGAGTGACTGTTCCATTTACAAAGCCCACACAACAGAAATCACGGTATAACTTTTTACTATAAAGTTTTACTTAGAATGTTTAAACAGTAAAAATAGTAAATGGCTCTTATGGCACAGAAAGTTGGAGACATAAATCTGTTTGTCACAGCGACATGGCAAAGTTGGGTGGAAAAAGGAAACTGATGAAGCAGTTTTGGCTTGATTTATAGACTTGCTCCAGTAATGACAACATTACCACACCACCCCCTGTATAACTAATCCTGTCTACACTGAGCTAAAGACAACAACATCCACCTAAAGCTACAAAAGACTCACACAGAGGGCCAATTTGGGTCTCAGCAAAGCAGTGACTTGCTCAATGCTGTGGGTATTTCAATATATTTAATGTTTCCAAAGCCGTTCTGGGAAAGGCATTGTGGAATTTATTCATTACTCAGTTTTTATTTTTGCAATGAAAAGAAAAAAAACCCATCATTATCAGCATTTAGCAGGTTTTTCTCAAAAAAGGTGCCATATTTGTGTCATATTAGCTCTTAAATGAGTGTTTCGCAAAAATGTAAATAAATCCAAATTCACAGCGAAAGGGTTTAAGAGCAAATCTGTCAGAGGGAATGAGTCACGAGACACCAGTGGCAGCAGAAACTGGCAGTGCTGTTTCAGTTTGGGTACCTGGCTGAATGATCTCCAGCATGAAGGCTTTCCCTGCTGCCTTAAAAATGTAAGCTACTGCTCATCACAGCGGCATTTTATGTTATAAATCTGCCTGAAATTTTGAATTCAACTTTGGTGAACATTGTCCTGTGGATTCATGCCGTTGACCAACAGGAGGCTGTCTTGACTGACCTTTGCAGTCCAGTACAGACATGGTTTGCAGACGGTTATGAGACATGGTTCACGATGGTACAAATATTTCTTTTTGAATACATTTTGTGAACTTGTGAGCAGTTTGCAACTTAACCCCTGTGAAACCTGAGCAAACTGAATTGATATCTTTCATAAACGTGGGAAGGAGGCAGTTAGTAGCTTAAGAAGAAATGAACCTGAAATTAGAAAGAAATTAGTTAAAAGTAAAATGACATACCCTGAAAATTAGATAAAGGGAAAAGGAAAAAGAGAAATGACCTGCTAAAAATATAATTATTCTGTCATAGTCACCATCATCTATTTAATATATAATTATGATACTTTTAAAAATAGTTCCTTGAAAATTTCCCCTAGCTTTAAACAATTATTTTCTAAATTTACAGTTTTTGTTTTTTGGCAGGACATCTCTCGACAAGTTGCCCATTTTTTTCATGTTTTTGAAAGAAATCAAAGCAAATCTCCTCAGGGTTCAAAGGATTTATAACTTGTGAGGGGCTTCTGGAGGCACAAGAAAAATGATGTTGATCCAGGTTTCCTAGGGTTGACTGACAAGCTTCTTAACTGACAATTAGCAAGCTTTTAGCAACCTCATTAGCTCAAAGAACTTTTTTTCCGCTTGAATGAAACGCTTTGTGGAATGAAGTAATATACCAGAGAATCTCTGCCTATCTAACTCAAAGGCAGGCCGCCTTTTTATTACACTGCCTTGTATACACTTACTCCTTTGTAGTGATGCAGTTGGCGGGTATAGTTCGGTAAAAATAAAACAGTTCTTATGACTGCTCAAAACAAGGGCTGTGGATTATCTTGAGTTATCGAGTTATGATTTCTGGAAAGAGCAGGGTTTCCCATGCAGTCATTTAGTTGTGGTGTTCTGCCCCGATAACAGCCTCTGCTGCCGTGTATTGATTTTCTACCTTTGGAGCTGGACCATTCATTTAGAGTACTATTGGAAATTTTTTCTTGTTCGACTATTCATTGCACTACAATCGTGCAGAGCGTACTCTGGGCACAGATGGAGCAGCGTTATACTAGGCATTGTGAAAGTTAAAGTTACTTAACTGTTTATCACACTTGCTCTCAAAGTTTGCTTTCACTCGCCTCTGCAGTAGCTGCTCCTCTTTTCCATCAGTATGATGTGTAAAAGCTCTGATTGGATTGACCAATCAGTTATCCACCTTGTGACTTAAACTCCACGAACTACATCTGAGGAAAGAAAGAAGGCATGAATAATTCCAGCTATGCTGTTCTTATGGATCTGCACAAAGCTCAGAATTTAGACAGAGGACATAACACGATGTAAATGGACACAAACACATGCTAGAAAAAACACTGAAGAGACATTGCTGTTGAGTTTTTGCAAATGTATTTTTTGGCGCTTTGAGCACCATAAGCTGAGTGTCATTTAGTTCCATTATGTTGCAGAGAAAGTAGATATCGCCAGCACTCAGCAACTCGCACTAAAACAATCTAGACTGATAAATAGCACTACAGGTAAGAGGAGAAATGTGTGTTTTGGATTTTGGGTTGAACTGTCCCTTTGATGCAGACACTCAAACAGGAGTTTGCTGCATTAATCTCAGTTAGAAAAGTAAACATGGGCAGCGCAGTGGTGCTCAAATGACCCGTTAAAACCCGACAGAACAATAATATAATATTCCCTCCACAAAGTGCTGCCAGTTTGCTGTTTTAGTTCACAGTCCCAAAAGCAACAGTGTGGAAGGGAAAAACCAGCACTCAGACAGTGAACTGGGGCCAGTGACATGTTCTTCCTCCGTCCTCTTTTCACAAAGACAGATTCCCATCACCCTTGGAAAACCATCAGATAGCAACCACAGTGTTATTAACCTCGGCCACAAACCGAAGACCAACAAGTTGGCAGGCGGTCTTAAGAGTCGCCGTGTCTTTGATGAGGTTTTAAGGTCCCTGGTTTTCTGCACAGAGGAAACCACTGAATCTTAGGACAGCTACATCAGTGTGCAACAGTCTGCAGTTAATAGTCTTTCAGTGTGTTTGTTTTACCATTTGCATTTCCAATTATCCTGTGAATATTGCATTTTATGTACTATACTCCTTCCATGAGCAGTCATTAGTCAGGGGTAAAACAATCACAGCAGACAAAGGGAATTAATTTGAAAAACAATTTATTAGTGTTGCTATTAATTACTATTTTATCATTTTTAAGTGTTTAGCAAGTATCGACTGGAGACATTGCTTTCTGTAGCGTGTGGCACTTGATGTATGTAAGGATTTCTGTTTTATTTTAGGGGTTGAAAGTCATATTCAGAATAAGTTCTGGAGGCATATTGCATTATTCATGGGCTCCTTTTGTTACATTTCATGAGTCCGACAGTAAATAAGCTGCTCTGACTCTCCTGTTTCAGTTTGATAATGTCAAAAAAACATGTCAAATGGCTATGTAGTAAGTGTTTCCAGGTGAGTTGTTAACTTTAGTTGCAATCACTTTGAATTATATTCAAAGTTAAAAAGAAGACCTTATTTTCTCTCATACTTTTATTCCCACTGTGAGGTTAAATGCCTGTTCTTCACCTCACTGATGTAATTAAGACAACAGTAAATTAATGGCCATGACCTTGAGCCAACCCCCAAACCCTAAATCCATTAACTTTTGCCTTCATTCTACCCAAAACCATGAAGGCAGTGAAGCGTTTGACTTCTGTCTGGAAGAAGCCACCGCACCAAATGGCTGTATTGTTGGTTTGGATGATGAAGGCAGATTGTGTTTGCAACCATATGGTTTTATTTTTCAGCCGAGCCAGAGGCCTGAAGGCTGAACTGGTTTCTCTGTTGTTATTATCATTATTATTTTCTACAGTAAGTCTACTCGTAGTTCTGAATTTAGAAGTAGGCCTAATGAAGCCCAGAAGATGCACTTGACCCTGTCGCTATCTGTTTGTGTCCAAGTTAGTTTTATATTCAGAGGTGTAAATTAGTCAAGTGTTTAGGCAGATTTATGGGTATAGAGGCTGTGATGTCTGCATTTAGTTTATTCAGCATGAGAATCACTGAAAAGATGAGATTCAACATTAGAGGCTCATGGTTTACTCTCCATTGATAAAAATATCAAAGCTAGCTGTAAGCTATACAGACCAGAGGCACTGTGAAAATTACCCTGCTTCTTTAGAAACATTTATTCATTCAAGTCTTAATTTCAGGTCATAAGCCTTACTTTCAATGACTCTTAAAATATAAAACTAAAAACTCTCAGTTGGTAGTTTTTTGGCTTGGTAAGGTTGTATAAATGACATGATAATCTTTAAGCTTCAGTCATTGTGTGTCCAAAACCACTCCCCACGACCACAGACCACCTCACCGGTAGTGAAAGTGTGCAGCAGGTCCGCAGACAGACGCCCAGCCAGCTTACACATCAACTTGAATCCAGCCGACGCAAACCCCAGGACGGCCCAGACTCCTCGCCGGATTAATGATCTTTCTGTTGCTGTCTTTACACAGCGTAGCGCTGCTGCTGGACATCAGCAGTGCAGCAGGTTTGCGCTGGCTGATTTTGAGCCGCAACAGCCGTCAATTGAAGGTCCATCTCCTGAGCTGCAGCCCATTCTCCTTCCTCCTTGATTGTCTGGCTAGCTAATTCTTGTCTCTTTGTGGTCTAATAAACAAAGAGGAAGGGCGAGCGAATCTGCTGCGTGCAACTTTACAATGAAATTTGATTAAATAAAAAATGTATGGGAAATACTGGGTTACTATATGAAGCGAGTGCATACTTCCGTGGTCGTCTGGTAGGGAGGCAAGCTGCAGGAGGAGAGTTTATTTGCAAATGATGCCTTTTTTTTGGCTTTTACAGATCTCTGCCCACCCCAGCTTGATAAAAGAAAAGTTAATTCATTAAATTGCTGCTGGTGTTTTACACTGTTTAACATTTGAATTTGTACTAATCTACATATGCCTTTAATTTAAACCTGACTTCCCGTTAAGTCTTGAGCAGTAT
The DNA here is from genome assembly GCF_008729295.1 of Plectropomus leopardus. Taxonomy (NCBI): domain Eukaryota; kingdom Metazoa; phylum Chordata; class Actinopteri; order Perciformes; family Serranidae; genus Plectropomus; species Plectropomus leopardus. Next base: position 17,114,283 of record NC_056483.1, read on the forward strand.
TTATCTTATTACGTTTGGCTGTGGTTGACAGGGCTATAATGACATGCCCTTCATTGATTCACAGGTCTGTACTGTCACAGTAAATTATGAATCTCACTACCTTCACTTATGGACTAATAATAACACAGGGATGACAATAAATAACAATAGGCTGACATCTCATTCCGTTTTCCATCACCCGGCCCTTCAGCGGTACAGAAGTGAGATACACAAAAGCAAAATATCCACATCAATCTCAAACACGCACGCAGATGCTTCAACACTCTCCACCTGCCTTGCCATGTCTGCCAAATTAATCTGTGTGAGGAGATGAGTTTGGGATGAATTCATCTCTACTGGATGAGAGAGCAGCTCCCATATGCTGGGCCTGCTGGGAACCTGAGAGCCGTATCCTTATTTCCCCCGAGGCGGCAGTCGGTGTAACCCAGACAGAGGCATGGCGGCACTAAATGGAGTAGAGATAGGGGAGCGTTATCTGTGGAGACTGCTGAGAGTACACACACACACACACACACACACACACACACACACACACACACACACACACACAGACGGCCAAGCAGGGGTCCATATCCTTAATGTGACCTATTTCTCCTTATGTTACCTGGTGTTATGATAGCTTCTTATCTTCAGTCTGTAAGACGGTGGGGCATCTTAGGTGAACTTCACTTGTTGAAGATGTTGCCTTGAATTTTAATCACCAAAAAAGCAAAACAAAGCAGCACACAATGTTCAAGACAAGCAGTCCTATAGAAAAAAGTGGATTACATCTTGTCAACACAAATCGAATGTTTATGACTTTCCATCATGAAGTGAAGCAGAGGATGTGAGCAAAATAACAGGAATATCCCAACAAAGCGACACCAACATTTTTCAACATTACAAACTTCACAAAGGTGTTGCAATGCATTGCTTCAGTTTGTGCAGGCATTTATATGATTGCGTTCACACCAGTTTTACTAATTAATAACGTACAGAATTATGAATATGATTATGGTTAGGCAACTTAAACTTTGGTAAATATAAGGCAATTAAAACTAGAGACAGAAAGGTTATTTCAGTAATTCAGTAATTTTTTTAATTACAGATGCACAATAATATATGCACGTCATTGGTATCGGCATTTATTGGCTTTAAAATCAAGTAAACAGGTACAGAACATCAACCCTGAGTTGAAGTATTTTTCTAATTTTGCACAATGAATGCATATTACATACTTCAAATAGCATTGTATTTTATGTCACCATCTGTTAATGGGCCATCACAATAAGCTTATCTATAATATGTTGTTAATTCCATGACAGAAGAGACTTTGCAATCACTAAAATTAGGTGGGGATGAAGGTGGATGTATTGATATTGGTATTGGTTATCGGTCACATGGGTTCTTTTTATATCAACTATTGATCCAATATCATGGATCCCTAGTTTTAATCCACCAGACATTGGTGGAACAACCAATATAATTTTGAAAAATTTGCCTAGTTGCTATACTCTCTATACTCTAGGAAAAAGGAAAGCAATCTGGTTGTTCTTGCAACAGCAATGCCACCACTAAAAGCATTTAGAGCACATATACCACAGCCACTTAGTAAAGAAAACTAGCTTATATAGGCCAAGTTTTGAGTTAGAACAGCAATCCCTCTGTTGACAAAACCCATGTTTTGAGGTGTCCAAAGGCACAATGTTGTCAGCCAATCAGAGGCTATTAGTGACCACGGTGTAAAGGATGAAACTCATTAGGGTCCCCAAAACTAAAAATATTAATTACAGTGTAAGTTGCACGTGTAAGTGAAAACCCGAGATGTCAAAATTGAAAGGAAATGCATTCATCATCCACGACCTTAACCACATATGTAATGCTTTGTGTTAGGCAACTTTTACTTTTCAGACGTAAAACATGTATCTCAAAACATGGTTTTCATTTCATGAACTTTCAAGAAATCTGGCTCAAATGTTTGAATCTGTTGCATTAAATCTTTTTGTGACCCGTTCACCGATGTAATTTGTTATGTTAAGAAGCTGGGGAACATTATGAGTGGATTTGTCACTAGAATGAAACAGACACACAGTTTTTGCCATCACGATGTATAGCCACAGCAAACATAAGAAGCAAAGCAGCCATACTAGCCCTCATATCTTATACTCAACCGAGCCATGTCTGGATATGCTCAACTTTTTTTGTTATGCTACAGCTGTAAAACAGCGCAGCACCATGTGGAAGATATCACACATCCAAAGCCAGATTTGAGTTTCTCAGAATTATCTCCAAGCATAATTTCCTTTTTGCTCTTTACCATCATGCAAGACGTATTCCATCCAACAGTATCTTTGATCAAACGATCGTCTTTAAATGATTTCACTCTGATTTATTCAAATATCTTGGATCTTTTCAGAGTTTCAAAGCATGAAAAAAAATCTCAGCCTTGACCCGGATCTCAAGGACACGCATGTCCATATATGACTTTTACTGGAGACATTCATAACTCTTGCTTGTCAAACTGTGATGGGGAAAAACATTACATTGAGATATAAATCTGAACACAGACTAAACACAAGCTAACAATTTATCATGTAAATATTATGGCACAGCTGCAAGTTCTGAGGAAAAAAAAGCAAATTCCTATATGAATAACTGGGAAGTTGTGTCATAAGGCTAAATAAATCAACAATGGAAACTTACTCTGCTTAGTGTAACTCCTCATGAAAATCAGATATAACTAAGGTTTTTGATAGCCATCTAATAGGCAGGAAATTGGACGTATGAGTTTTGTGCCAAACAAAGCAAAAGCCCAAAAACAAAATGGGTCAAACTGGCCTATTTGTTTTGTCTTCTCTGTTACAGTCATTCAAGCTCTATTTGGGTGCCTGCAGTCTGTAGGACAGAAAATGAAAACACGAGAGCAAGAGTTGCAGATATGGACAGACATTCGGTTTAGACGCTCACACACACCAACAGACGCTGGAGTATGATGAATGATGTTTGGGCTTGAGAGGTTGCACTTCATTAGGGAGGAGGACAAACTTTGTGCCAAGCTCAGTGCTCTGTTTATCCTTTCTGGTCTCTGACGAGGCAGTGGAGACAGTGGGAAACAATGCTCAGTGTCAATAGAGGGGGGCATAACACATCCATGACTATGCCAGACGCTTTCTTTACTCTACTGTATTGTGTGTCGTCCACATGGGTCCCTGAAAGTAAGCCGGTCAGCACTGCGATGATGGATTACCTATAAGGAGTGGAAGTCAAACTGGGTCTCGTGTTTCCTCCAGTGCCCTATGTTTATTATTGGACACACTGGAGTCATCTGTCAGCAGACCTGCCTCGGTCCGTGTTACAGATACAGCGAGCCTGCACCGGCAATGTTTGACTAATCAGCCACGTTGGGGATTATGTTGATTATTAACGCATAATGTATATCAAGTAGACTGTGTGTAGAGCTAATATAGCTGCTGCTCACGGCTCTGTGCCACAAGTTGGCATGCGACCAACATAATTTTAAAAACATGCTCACTTCATTGTTGCAGCTGAGGTCTCATTGTTTGGAACACATTAGACCTTTCTTAAGCTGTGCTCTTGTCTGAAACTGTTCTTTTGTTAAAGCGTCAACAGTTTTTAACTAAGTACCCTCTGAATTTAAAGTTTGGATTCAGCTAAGTACCCGGGCTGTCGTCAACCAATGAAAATCTTTATCCACTGAAATTCTAACTACTCTTTATAACTAATCAGTTGGTCAAAAAAATCTGAATGTAATCTCAAAAACTAAAATGGACATGATGCACTGAGTACTCTCTGTCTGGTAGCATTGTGGGTCTAGTATTTTCCTTAAGGCCGATGTATTTTTGAATGTTTTGCAAGTAAGGGCGGCGTATTTACACTATGCTCCAAATTTGAATAACGTGACAAGGCAGTGAACGTCTATTCTGCACTGAAGGTTGCACATTTGGTGTTTTTGTCTGGTTGCACAGTGTTGACAAAAGTTCAACTTCTGGTAAAACACTGCAGTCATTGCTATTCCTTTTTACCAAGCTATCCAGTCACATTGACGGAGGGGCAAGAAAAATACAACCTGGACCAACTCGGGTTAGTCCACTCTCTGTAAGTCCTTCAACCTTCCCTTTATCCAGAGTAAAACCATAGCAAGTCCCCTACATTTTACCCTCATTTATACTTCCCCAGTTGTTCCATATCACAACAATCAGATGCAACCAATATGTCCCAGCTGAAAAAAACAGTTTGCCCCGGTTGGGCATTTCCAAAGGGGCACCTTGTGATTTTACCTGGGAAAGAAAAATGCTTTGGGAACAACATTACCAATTGTCCGACCAATGATTTAGTCAGACAAGAGCACATCCACCAACCAATTGACTAATCGACCACAAGATGTTAGCCCCCACAAAAGTCCCCAAAAGCCCCCAAAGTGCGCTTGCTCCTCCCACTTCTTTGAGGATGCTTTAGGAACTGACTTATGTGACTTTGGCATAGACAAGTATCTCAGCATACTTTTTTCATCAGTCACCGGGAGTTGTGGAAAATACAGGCCTGGTTACACCAGCATATAAATGGAGAAACCTCATGGTTATATAAAGTCATTATAATGGAATCGCTGTAATAAGTGGATTTACACACAGTGGTTAAGTAAATCCAAGAAAGTTTTTCATTTTGGTTTCAACCTTGGTGAGCTTTGACGGCTGACGAACTGTTTTGACAGTGTTGATTATTAAGGGATGGAGTGCCAGCACTCTCCATTTATTTTATTGATTTATTTAGCCTTTAATTAACCAGGTTTGTCCCACTGAGACCAAGGATCTGTTTTACAAGGGAGAACTGGCCAAGAATAGCAGCGACACAGAGTTGCAGCAACAAATAAACTCATTTGAAAACTCATAAACCTTTAAACTTCTTTTAAGGTCACCATGTGTTGAGGCTTAAGATCATTCTGCAGATTGTTCCATGCTGTAGGTGCAGAAGATAAGTAGGTTGGAATTTAACCAAGAATTGCTTTGCAAATAAAAACATTAACACACCATTCTACCATAGCTTGTGGCTGTGTTGCACCAACCAGTTCTTCTAAACTTCCTCAGTGGAAGTAGAAACTGCTGAACTAAACAGGCATGGTTTTAAGAGATGTGTGAGACAGGAGTGAATGTTACAAACATATCTCAAAGACTTAAGTATCCGAGCTAAGATAATACCAGTCAGCAAGTTATTAAGCTTGGTAGCCCAGAGAGCTTTATTTTACCTCTTAAATAACTCTTCAATTATGTACAATTTCGAAAGTCAAAGGCCATGGAGGACAAAAATGTCAAGTGCAGAGAAAACAGAGAGAAACTCTGAGGATTATTGGGCAAGAGCTTTAGTGTCACTATGGTTCTAGATTAACTGGCCACTGTTCTCGCAATTACCTTGCCCCAGCCCTGCAATAGGTCGTTATATCCCCAGGATCCAATGTGTTGCAGAGATGTGCCAATTAATTTCATTGGACCACTCTCTTATGTGACCAGGCTTGATAACTACAAAAAAATTTGATGTGTGGCTCATCTAGCCATCATCCAAAGTCTTGGAAAGTTCTTCTTTGGTAATTTACCGGTACTAATTTCTCTATAACACAAGACATGCTAACATTTCTTCAATAAACATACGTTTCGGAGTTGAAATGTTTACTATTACACAGTTGGTTTGTCTGACAGTAAAGCTGAAGCTCACAGTTTCACACATTTTTATTGGACTCTTAGAAATGTAACTCAACATAATTGAGAAAGGCCCGTTGTGAGTGCAATTAACGGTAGCCGTAATATGACAGCATTATTCTTCATTTGTTGCTTTTTTATTTTTTTTGAGATGGATACCATTTTTCCAAGAACTCTAACAGACCTCTGTTTCCTTTGTCTCTGCTTGGTTACCAACAAGGTACTTTGGCAGCACATTATACCTCTGCTCCCCCTGTTGCAGCCACAAACACAAATCAGGCGTTGAGTGAAACTGATTTTCTGAGGCAACGTTGCTGTGGAGCACAGTATCATTCAGAGAACAACAATGGCATGTAAAGTGGAGCAGCTTGTTCCCCTGACAGTGAATTGAAAAGTAAAACATTTGGCCTATTGTTTGGTTTTCTTCACACGGTGGAATGAAATGTAACAGGGAAATAAAGCCAACATAGTCCCTCTTGTTCTTTTGTTGTCCGCTGGTATAAAACATCACTGACCTGCGTGGTTGTTGGGTCACTACATGAGCGGCTGAAGGAATAAAAAGCATTACGTGAACGTCAGTGAATGCATCATGTCACAGCAATTCTGGGTTTTGATGCTTTCAGTATTTTCTCACTGATTTTTATTGTTGCCAAATGTTGTGTATATTTATAAGGATGTGTATTTCTGCTGTAGGTACTCATACCTAAAGTGTGTGTGGTGCCTTTTGTGTACTTTTCATTTTTAACGATGACTGAAGATGTATTGGCCTTGGAGACAGAGCGGCGATCATGCTCCAGCAGCTCGTGTGGATATGAGGTCATAGGAAATGTGTGTTATATTTAAGGACCTGTCGACTGGTTTCCTGGTGACACCTCCTGCGGCAATAGTGTCACCGCACCTAATGAGTCCTCTGGCCTCCTGGGACGCTTTCACAGGGTTTAGTCCAAATAGCGGAAATGACTTGGCTTTGACCCTCCTCCCCTGTACCTCGCTAGGGCAAACAGGAGGCTGCACAGACTCAGCAAACCTTTCAAAAGCTGTGGGGAGAAAATGAGAGTTTTCTCATGTTGGAATAATGGTTTCTGAAACAGTTTTGTGACTTTGTGAATGTCATGAAACTGTCGAGCTGTTTTTGCCATCACCTGTCAGCTGATTTAACAAGGGTTCTTGAACTTGTTCCCTGCAAAGCTCCAGTTTTTGGGCTGCCCCCTAGAAACTGTTCTACCAGATAGTGTTCTCTTTTATTAAGAAAAGACACAAATACTTTGAGACTCCACATTACTAATAAGTTTGTGCATATTGTTAAATGTAGTCGGTCTGTTGGTCAGTTTACCGCTTTAGTGCAGACGGAAATATCTCATTTATTTACTGCATTGTCATTAAATTTTGCAGACATTCATGGTCCCTAGAGGATGAATTCTAATGACTTTGTGGATCTCCTGACTTTTCATCTTGCTCTGTCATGAGGTCAGAAGTACAGTTCGCCCAGTACAGATTTTGACCAAATATAGTCAGACTTTCCCTTACTTTATCTCGCATGCTAATTAGCAAATGTTAGCATACTTAAGTGGGATTTCTACATCCCCAGAAATGTAATTATTAGGGTTTCAAATTGTAAACACTTTTCTATATCGGGCATTGTTAATATTAACAATCAATTCATCAAATAATCGTGTTGAAAAATCAACAGACAAAAAAACTGCAAGTGGTGGGAGTTGCTACGTTCTGCTCCCCCAAAAGTAGCGCCATTGTGGAGCCCTGGTGTACAGCTGCAGCTTCCATCGTGGTCGACTGAGCATCTCTGTTAGCCGCAACACCCTAAATCAGGGCTCTAAGCACAACCAAAACACGAGAGAATTTGTAGATAGACACAAGGCACGAAGCTGCTGCTCTGCTAATGTGCTGCTCACATTACTCCACCTGTGTGGCTTTGATTTGCTGCTGTCAAATAAAGCTGAATTGGTCTCTAACAGCCAATATGGAAGTGGAAAAACATTATTTTGCAGTGCTAACAGTGAGTAGACTGGATTCAACTATCCAAGAAAAACTGAATTTCCACTTTGCAATCAGTATGTTGCAACGGACACCAGCATGTTGCAACATGCTGCTGCATTTGCATACTTGTGGCTCACCTGTTGGCTCTCCTGAGTCTTGCCTTTCTCTGACCTCTTTCTTTTTTTGCTATTGCAGTTTTTCCATAAACTCTGCACACTGTAGCGTCAGGATGGTCTATGCTGGAACCAGCATGTCTGGCACAACAATAATTTTCTGTACCAAGTCTCTTAAATGACATGTTCTACCCCTTTCTACTGTTTAGCTGAACAATAACCAAACCTCCCGATGTTGACCAAATGCTCTATAATTGTGCTGTATTTAAACATGAGTCACTGTCTAGATGAGTAATCCATGTATAAACAAAACGGAGGAAGTGTACATAATAAAATATGCCATCAAAGAAAGGTTATGTTTAGTTTTTTTATTGGTTGTAAAAAAAGAGAAAGAGATGTGGAAGCTGTTTTTTGTGACAGAGTTTTAATCTTTTTTGTTCTTTCAACTCATATTTTTCTGCACCAGCATCATCAGGAAAAAATCTTTCACAATTATCAGTTAAAAAAAAGAGATTCTCATTGAGATTAATTCCTTTTATTTGACAAGTCACCGAAACAGCAGCGACAGCAGAGACGCATATCTCCAAATGCATAACTTACGCTGGTGCTGCAAGTGTTGGCCTTTCATCTACCATCTCTGCTGATAGGAATATTTCCCCACCTCGGCAGATAAACTTAGACAGTAAAGTAACGACTGGAGCGGTAATCACCCGATGTGATCTGAATTCGGGGCTATTTTCATCGAATCCCATGTAGCGGATATAGACACTGCTGTTGTTTGTCTTTCAGTCGTCCGGGAAATAGGGTGTGTAAAGGGGAGTGCCCAGATATGATCAAATGGAAACCAGCTCAGGTCATTTGGGATGATGGTCTCAGTCGCTGATCTCCTTTTTAGAATCATTTTACCCAGACCAAGGGGTCATTTCAGTTCAGGATGACCAGAAGTGTTGTTGTTTTTTTTGTACTGGGAATGTGAGAAGGACCAGATTCTTTAAGAGGGTCAGTCGAGGTCTCCAAACATAGTCAATGTTATTCAAGGTTTCTGTTATTCTGTGCTGACGCTTGAAATGTAGAGATGTCCTTTTGTGACATTCTGATCTGACTGTTTGAAAAGGAAAGCAAATAATACCAAATGTCATTTCATTTTCTCCTTTGTGTTGCCTGTCACCCTGAAAAAGTGGTGTCTGTAGAGAGAGTGACATTAATGATTAACCCGTCAAACCAAAGAAAACTGCAGCAGCAAAAGGCAGGAACATTTCAGTTTTGGAACACGCTGGTATCATAAGAACAAAGTGGCTGGAGATCGGTCTAACTTCACCCTGGTGATGCATCCAGCTTTAAAAAAAAAAAGAAAAAGACAAAGCTGAGTGCAGAAACGCAGTTTCTGTGTTGCTCCAGCAGTTCAGAGCAGTGATGGATGGTTTCAGTCTGGATAATGTATGGTGAGTGTTGTTGTCAGAAGTGGGATCTGTTAGAATGAAGTCATCCTGTAAACAGCATATTAGGCTTTGGCATGGAAAGTTCCTGTGTTCATTTGAATATTGCAACATCTGGTTTCCTCCCGAGTCAAAGGCAGCATGTGTGCGTCCTACAAAAGAGAGGTGAAGCTTTGGTCCATGGTTTAAAATCTACATTTCTCTCTTTTTCTATGATAATATTCATATAAAAATGCTTTACTTAGAACTTTTTAATAAAACAGATGATGTATTCAAAAACAGTGCATTTAATTGTAAATATCCACTTGGTTTTAGATGATCAAGCAGTTGATTTCCAGCTTAAATAATGACCATGTAAAGCTTTCCTCCAGAATTTCTGCTCATAAAGAATCACGTCTGGTTTCCTCTCATGTAAGACCAACATTGCTAAAAATGTCACACATCACAATTTACATCTAGTGCTAAAGTTCAGTGCCAATGCAGGAAGCAGGATGCCCTTTATGTAGCGAGGCAGAACATGACGGTTCAGGTCATGTGTGCAATTAATGTTATGTAAGCTATTTGTCAACTGTTACAATGATATGCTCAATGCTAAAGTTCAAGAAAGGAAATATTCTTCCACCTATTTTCCATAAAACAGAAAAAAAAGAGCCATCTGTATTCAAGTTTCTTTTTTCTCACTAAACTAAAACTAGCTAAATTTCCTACGTAGCTGATTGTAAAATTCACTTTTTTCAAACTCGACAAAACAAATTAAGACCCACCAAAACCATCATAACCATCTTTCCACTGTTTCAGCAATCACTAACCAACCACCAGAGATGCTTGTTCACCTAGGCTCCCAAATGCCAAGCTTTGAAGCCAATTTTTGTCATGGACAAACAGTGAAGCTGTGTAATTACACTTTCACATGATGCTATCTGGCCTAAAAGACTTTTTCCCATAGACTTGCATGGCCAAAGAGATGCACATCAGTGGATACATTTCTTTTTTTAGTCTCACAATGCCTGCAAAATGACTCTTTTTTATCATCAGGATCTAATCCATTGAGACCAATAACATTTTAAAAGTCTGGAGGAGCTGCATGATTGAATCCTTTTATTCCCATTTAAGTTAATGGGGCGGTAAGGCGGTTGTATCTGACTTAGGTCTCCAGTGCGCTTGCTCTTTTGGCCACATAGTTTAGAAGCCAATAATCCAGGTTATTTTAAAGGTGGCAGTTGAAAAATGTATGGCTTTATGCACCGCTAAGCAACTTTCATAGGAATGGACGATGAATGTATATTTTGACTTCTCAGAAAGATTGAAGAAGAGAAGATGAAGTTCAGCAGTGTGGTATGAATCAACACAATGTAGAAGGTTAATAAAATTGTACATTTGGCATTACATTACATTACAGTACATTAATTACATTAATTGACTGGGCATAGACAAGAAGAGAATTCAGATGGTAGCACATGTACCAATAATAATCATGCTATTGAAATCTATTGATATTAAGACACACTTTTTCTGCTTATGCTCAACATTTAAATTGACTTGTGATATATAAGATGTAAGCTCAAACAAATTAATATCTTCATTAATATCTTCCAACAAGTTTCCCCAACTCTGCCAAGAGTTTCCATAAAATAAAGAACAACGAATACATCGCAAGAAGAAGGCTCATTATCTACAACAGGAGACTGGATATAAATCAATGCAGTGCTTTTACTTCATCTATCTCATGGGCACGTAGTTTGGATCAAAATTATAGGAAACAGATAACCAATCATAGAGTGAATTAGAGACAGGCAGACACCCAGCCTGATTTGGCTATGGAAACAAATCAAGGGATCGATGTGCATTATGTTTATGAATACAAACCGCTGCACTCTGGCGGCCCAGTCAGGAGGCTTTGGATTGAAATCAGAGAATGCATGCTGCGCGCTCATTATCTGCCTCACAAGGCGCATGCTCACGCACAAATAAAGAGGCACCTGCACACACATACACACACACACAAATCAGTGGACTGACAGATGCATAGACAGTGTGGGCGCACTGGAACACACAATTCAATAAAGAGGGAATTGGAGCAGGAGGCTTTTTATTGGCTTCATTGGATCCTTCCTCAGGCCAGAGTTTCTAAAAATAAATAGTCAATAAATATCAAATTAAGTTAGTCATTATTATTATTATTATTTAAATTAATGTTCTACCTTCGTGGTTGCTAATGGCTGTTTCTTGGGTGAAGAACCATACTTTAATTAGAGCCTATAAATAATAAGCAAATTTTGACTGTAAAAAAGTGACAAATATAAGGTTCTGCAGTCGTGATAAAACACTCGAGCATGATAGCCACTGTGGTGCAGCACCAACTAAATGTTAAAAAAAAAGTTGTAGAAATGAGTAGAGAATATATTTGAAATTTAAGCCCTGTCACATGATAAGAAGTGTTTTTTGGAGGTAGTCTCATTTTTTGCGAGCCTGACAAAAAACAGTACTATTGGAAGAAGCTGATAATCACTTCACACCGCTTTTGCCTTTATCTGCTCTCTCCCAAAATGCCCACACCCTTTCCCAAATCCACATCCCTGCATGTAACTTATTCCATTGACAGGGCCTACACACACACACACACACACACACACACACACACACACACACACACACAAAAAAAAAACCCCAAGCAATCTAAGTTTAGGCTTTCGATGACGCAAGTGCTGATGTCCCAAAATTACAGCTCAGATTACTGAGGAGCAGAGACTAACTGTAATTTATAGGAGAGATTCGCCCAAAATCCTATATTAGGTCCCTTTTATTAGAGTTTCCAGACAACAGTTTTGGGATTTGCCAAAAAAAGATATTGGGGCACATTCCAGCGTATGGGTCCTGTTAGGTAGAGCTATTAGTTCAGCTCTTAAACTGGATATAAAGTATGAAGCCACTAAACATGCAACTGGTTTGTGTTAGAGAGCATTTGCAGATGTACTGTCATAACTTGATAAGTCATTACATAATTATAAAGTTGTTTTTTTTATTTTTTTTTTAACAACTGTCATCAAGTAAGTTTTACCCAAATTTTTGCCAAAAAAAAATGGCACATAATGCTGCTTTCTGGGTATTTACAGAATTAGTTTTCTGTAAATGACACATATTGGTTTTTCTTTTAATATATACCTTCTATCGTTTCATGTAACTGATAGATTGATGGACTCTTTGATATTTGAGAGGATACACAGAATTTTGGCTTAAAAATATACTGTGAATGATCAAAGGAGCAAGATGTAAGCACAAACAGTCAAGGATGCTACGCCACCTGCACAATAATAAAATCCTTGTGCTAACAGGCTCAGCATTGCAGTTTTGTTGATCTCTTATGAAATCACATCTGTAAAGATTTAAGATGCAGCCATGAAAATGGTTAAAGGGACAGTTCACCCCAAAATGAAATATAAATGTTCATTCTCTTACCTGTGGTGCCTTTGATCAGTCTAGATTGTTGAGATGTGAGATGCGGAGTGTTGGAGATATCAGCCATAGAGATATCTGAAAAGAAAACTCAATGGCAATGTCTCTTAACAGAATTCATGTCCAAGTTACTCAAGATAATCCACAGACCTTGTTGTGAGCAGTTTCGTGTAGGACCTATTTTCTTTCTTTCTGTTGAACTACACCTTCCAACTGTATCACCATGCAGAAGGAAGCGTGCATCTACTGCTAGCTCACCTGTCACAAGCATGAGCGTCTTGTCTATAAGTAGATGCATCCTTACTTCCGCATGGTGGCATAGTGTATGTATTTCAATTTTGTGTGAAATGAGCCTTACAAGTACTTTGAAAATGGGTAAGATTGCTCTGCTGTTTACATCTTATTTTGAGCATCGAACTGAGCACCGTGATTGGCTGTAGTTGATTTCACAAGCCAAGATTGTCAATGCTGTATGAATTAACGATAAACTGTATAAATAATGGATGTAGCTACCATACCGTCACCCACTGGTTTGTGGACTGCCATTTTTAAGCCTCAAGTTCGGCATTTTGTCCGTCTCCATCTTGTTTTTGTGGAAGCCAGAAGTGACCATATTTGGATGAGGGTGGAGGTGTGGAAGAGGTAGATCTGAACAGACTGCGACGCCTCACAGACAGCCTGTCACTCAAAGTTACCCTGCACTTGAATACATGTAACTTTAAAAATTCACCCACATACAGTTGTGATGAATGTTCAAATAAGCTGTAGAGACCAAAACTGTTTTTTGTACCAGGCTGTAACCATGTTTATTTCTGTTGTAAAGTTGGCCATTTTAACATGAGGGCATATGCAGATTTACTGAATTGGCCATTTGAGGAACTGCATTTTTCAGCACTTGTTGCTTGGAATCAAACCATACAAGCTGCTGTTAACCACTATACTGTTGGTCACTCATGCCGCCTGTAGCAGCCACACTTCATCACTCATTTGCCCCTCAGAAAATCACCATTTTTGTGTCCAAAGGTCAATGTGGAATATTGATTCCACTATACACTACAGGTCACTTTGACCAAATTTGAGTGAATCTTGACAGGTGGGCCACAAACACCAGGCAGTGATTTAGCCCAACAGCTGGGCTCAGCCTGCTCTGGCAGGCTCACTGGCCAAAGTTTCTGATGGCCAAAAGAGAAAATTAACCCATCTGTACTCACCAAGAGTAATTCTGCACATGGAGATGTGGATCACCAGGAAAAGAGTTCATGACCTGAAAGAGGGGCAGATGCTTAATTGCACTGCATGCAAGTTTGATTACATTTTGGGATCTAAAAACAAGGTTTTTAGAAACTAACTTTTACAGAGTTCTGGGTAAAGTCCTCATCTATGCTTCAAACTTTTCAATCTGTAGTGCAACTGCGTACACCTGCTTGCCTGCTGATTGTCTGTCTTGGCTTCATGTCTATCATCCTGTCGTACCTGTTTGCCTATCTGTCCGTCTGTCCGTTAGTCTGACATGATTACACACAAGCTGTGCAAGCATGACGACGTGCGATTGTAGGACTCTAAAGGGATTGCACTGGACTGGTTAGCATCCGTAATGAATTTTGGTCTCTAAGTCAGGATTTGAGACATGGCAATGATGGAGCAGAGTGCACGCTGGTGTAATCGTCTTGGGAAACTGGCAGAATCCCAACACACGTCTAACATGACAACCACAAACAGAGAGAGGAGGGAGAGCGGAAAGTGAGGAGGCGAGACTTGTGGAGAGAAAAATAGAGCGGTTTGGTAGAAAACAAAGAGAAACCGCTGGAGCTGCTGGCAGGGAATTGGTAAGCTCTGCTGAGAATCAAAGAAAGTCAGCTATTTAGTCTGCATCCTGATACACACACTCACAGATTCACAAAGCAAGTAGGTGCACCACAAAGACGAAATCATTCAAACACACTAAAACCCTTTTTCTGTCACATCAAATATAATGTCAGACAAAGTATATTTAAATGAGTCCCTGACAGTTGATGCTAATAATATCCCATGCTTATTTCTGTCATATCTGACAACTGGAGGTTGTTTGGTACATTCCTACTACTTTCTGACTTCTCGACTCAAATATTCCCATTTTATCTTCTTCTGGTTATACATGAAACTCATTAAATGGGTGTGAAATATGAAAATTTTGAGTGCACACTAGTTCATCTATGCATGCGCTTTTTAAAGACCCAGTGGGCTCATTATGAATTGGAGTTGTTTGAGAACAGTGCTGTAGAGGCTCGTTGAGTTAATTTTGGTAAAAGTGATTCACAACAGAATGGTTCCTTTGTCTGCCAATGTAAAGCTGAAAATATATTTTGTAATGTTTTTAGAAGCCATGCCAGCACAGTGGCTCTACTGTGGGAATGGCAACGTTGGTTGCTGGTCCTACCACTTTGGTCCAGACTGAAATATCTTAAAAACTATTCGGTGGAATGTCAAGGAATTTTGCAAAGACATTTCTGGTTGCAAAAAAATGCATCCTGATGACTGTGGTAACCCCCTGAGGTTTTCGCATGCACCACAAAATGGTTGACATTTGTCATTTTAAGAGTCCATCCAATTTTTTGGATGGATTGTGAAAAAAGGTACAGAAATTGATGTCCCTCTCAGGATTATTTGTAATATATATGGTAGTGCTATGAAATTCATCTATGACCACCATCAAATTTAAATTTGTAATATACTTTAATGACTTAATGCTGGTCAAACTAATGACAGTCCCGTCTGCCTCAGCTGTACTTTTTGTTAAATGCTAATCACGAATATTAGCATCCTTACTGTAAACTAAGATGGTGAACATAGTAAACATTAGACCTGTAAAGGTCCAGTGTGTAGGATTTAGGGGGATATATTGGCAGAAACAGAATGTAATGTATAATCACCTGAAAATCAGAATCATGTCTTAATCATCTTAGAATTTTCTGTCTTTCTCTACCTTCATTACTGACCCTCAACAGCTGTTCGACTTCATGCCCTCAAAAAACCTTTGGGTTGAAATCCCTCCTCAAAGACTTTAACTCTGTCATGTTTTATAACGGCCATTTAAATTTCTAAGGAAGCCAGTTCAAGTGGACCTTTCCTGTTGACCCTACTTGAACCTGACACTTGAGCACCATCTTACTAATGATCACTCAAAGATGGTAACGGGTGTGTTGGGCATAATTCTCCAGTCATTTACTTCTCTTTTCTGTCTCACTGCGGATGAAGCACTTTGTCCCAGATTCTTACTGTGACTCATGCTGATGGAGAGATACAACGAAATAACCTGCAGCACTGGAAATATGTAAACAGGCAGGAAATACAAAGTGGAAAGCTTTTATTGTTTAAACTGAATCCATTCCTTGCACACCTCTCTCAGTGATACAACACTGATGGAGAGCTGGTGTCGAAGGACACTGACCTGTGCGGTAAGGTATAAACACTCTGCTTTTCCCAACAACAACAAACTGTCTGCTGTTCTTGTGCAATCAGCCAATCTGAAAGAAACATCTCAAATTTATATCAATTACTGTATTTTTTCAGTCATACTGAAATATGAACTTGGTGTAATTAAATGTAGGCCTGCCTCAAGAGACAATAACTCCCTCCATGTCTTTAAAAAGAAATTGAGACACAATGCTAACTTTTGCAGATTATCTGTATCGTATTTTATTTCAGTGTTGGCTGATAAAATGTATTAATTAGCTTTTTTATTTAAATTTTCACTTGACTTCATAAAACAAAAAGTTGCTGGGAACTTGCCGTATATGATGTTGGAACGTTTCAGTTTTAATCAAACATTTTCAAAAATCATTTACACAAAGTTTTGTTTACGAGTTTGTTTTATTCCAAATTTTAAATGTTGACAGAAAGATTTTTATTTTTATTATAAAGGCATATCAGTTCCAAATATCGGTTTCATTAACAACTAATAATCTC
Source organism: Plectropomus leopardus (assembly GCF_008729295.1). Taxonomy (NCBI): domain Eukaryota; kingdom Metazoa; phylum Chordata; class Actinopteri; order Perciformes; family Serranidae; genus Plectropomus; species Plectropomus leopardus. The sequence continues at coordinate 17,130,912 of NC_056483.1, forward strand.
TATTAATATCTGCCCTGAAAAAAACAATAGCAGCATGTTAGCATAGCTGTTTTGAGCATGTTTGCTCACTAATGTTAGCTAAACTGTATCTCCTTACAACATCACTGAGCTGCCAGCACAGCTGTGGACTTTTAGTCTTGTAATGAATTCGCAAATATTGATGCTCTAACAAGAATCACCCAAAATTTGTTGTTGACACAAAGGGGTCACAGTTTCCATTAGTTTCCAGTAGTAGTAGCACTAGTATTAGTTAGAGAAAAATACTTGTGATGTTCTAAATGTGTCTTATTTTTTCTGTTCTTTTTGTAAACAGAGCACACATGTAACAAAGAGATACATGCCCAATAGGAGTTCGCTTAGCATCTATATTACCCTCCCCCAATCAATGCTGCAATGGTTCTGCAGAAACAATGCAAACAGCTCCTACTAACAATCTCAGTGAACACTATTTATTTTCAGCACGGATCAGCACAATTGGCACCGACATCCACTGATTACCAATTGTTCTCAAGAGGCATATTCAGCTTTAATTAATCTGGCCAACAAATACATTGCAGGAATTCGAGTTCACAACACAAGTAATTTGTTGCCAGAGGTGCATTCATCCTCTGTGACCTGAGAGAAGCCAAGGTGATATATGATAAATTGTAGCTTTTCTTTCTTTTCTATGAGCAAAGGAAAAAAAAAAATTATAATAATAATAATATGGGCAGTTGCCAAATCATATGTTAATATTTTTCTTTGTCAAAACTTTAACACATGCTGTTTTTGCAGCTATGACTGTTTTTCATGTAGATGATGACAAATCCCAGAAGATGCACACAACGCCTGTAACTCCCCTATGGGCCAAGCAAACTGTGTCAAGGCAGACATCCTGCTCCCACTGAGCCCTAAACGTACAAACATGTCTCCTATGACATCTCATCTAATCCCGTCAGCAGTGTTGTCCTTTATGATGTTGCTAAACACCCGCATGTCATTCAGGATCCGCAACTGTCAACAGTCAGAAATAAACCATTCTCAGACTTTGTAGAACACAGGAAACCGTAGGAGCTCTACATCGTTTATCCTGTTTGGGGAAAATCTTTCAAGGCTTTTATCTAATCTAAACAAGATTTGCCATGTGCAGCTGGGCCAGAGTGGTTTTCATGACTCAGATCTGAACAAGGCCACAGACCCTCTGTAATCTGCAATAGAAATGCACATGAAAACTGAAAAAGAGGTGAACTCAAATGAAGATGTTATGGAAAAGATAACAGGATAGTGTGGACAGTAATATGTAAAATGGTCACTTGAAACAGACAGAATTCTGCTCCATTGGCATTGCTTTGGCAGTTTCTAAGCCCTGTTTACGCAGCCTGTGTAAGGCGAGAATTTTGCGTTATTATTTCGCCTTGCCGGGCTTTATAAAAGCTACGAATTTGCAATAGGGGTACAGAGCTGTGCTGCTGGTTAGCCTGCAGTAAGAGGTAGTAACAGGCCCGATTCAACATCTGTATGAAGGGGACAGCTGATATGCAGGGACTACACACACACACACTAACACACTATAGCTGATGCTATTGTGTTTAAGCCTGATTTCTGGTAGGGCGCTCGACAATTCTGATGAGTGTCCTGAACGTATTTTTGACAGAAAAAAGTGTCGCTCTATAATTTCTTTTCATGTTGTGCATCTGGATAATTTCTTATGTTGACGACACCCTGTATTTTATCACGCAGTGTGACTTGGTAGTCACATTGCATCATTGTAGTAGTCACTTTAGATAACTTGTAACATCCTCGTTTAGTAAGCAACGGCAAGCCTCTCTAACACATCTAATGGAGTTTTGTGTCCCAGCGCGAGCAATATGGGGCCCGATCTAGCTAACCAGATCATTAAATTTGTTGGCGAATATCCAAAACTACTGAAAGTGCACCCTTTTATTAATGTCCAACATTTGCTGGAGTAAGATGTATTCAACCTGTAGTTCCCTTGTTCGGTTCAATGGATGCACTGACCTCCTCCTTTTTTTGTCTGCTCCCGTCATTTCCTTAGTAGATGAGTAAAATCTTTTTGACTAATGTTGAATCACTCAGCCAATTCCCACCATTGTCCAAATGCGAAATGATACAGAGTAGCACAAGTACAAAGACAAAACAAACAGGTCTCAAAAGAAATATATACCAATCGAGATGATACAATTTACTAAAACTAACGCTGACTTGAGGAGAGTATCTGGTTATCATGGAGATGACTGAAACCTTTCAGCAAAGCATAAGAAGAAAACGAAGCACGTCTCTATAATTACTGTCATGCAACACTCATCAAAAGTGTTGATGGCCATTCCGTAAATTAGGCTTTTCGCACCACGCCTCTTTTGCTAAAGCTCCGATCACTCTCTCTCGTACGCTTACCAGCTAAGTAAACACTAATTCACTAGTCGCTCATAATTCCCAGACTAATGGCAGACTCCCAATTGCATATTTTTACTGAATATTGGCAAATGACCATTGATGACTGATCTATCAGGGCATTCCTGCTCTGCACAGACAATGATAACATTGGGCAGATCAGATTTGACTCCTACTATCATACTGAAATCCTTATTTACAATTGCTTAATTCTCCTAATCTTGCCCCTAAACTAACCAGTTTTCTGATCTTTTCCTCCCCTTCGCCCCCCACTCCATTCTTGTTAGAATGATGCACAGATCATATTCAAGAGACTGAAATGGGTTTTTCATGGGGAATTTATTCAGACTTATTTACAGTATTTATGAAGAGGGTCACTTTGAATAATTTCAGCCTGCTTCAGTTTAACATTTGACTTGCAAATCAAGGACATAGCAATTTTCCAATTATTGCAAAATATCTACAATACAGTTAGTATTCCAAAGGTACTGAAAATGTCTGTCCATCAGCTGAAACATATGGTAAGCTGCTCTAATGTTGATACCTCACTTAGGTTTGCCTAAAGGAGTTTCTTTACCACTGTTGTTTGGAGCGAACATCTAGCCTAACAGGGAGTAGTACATATAAAGGCTGGGTAAAACCCACCCTCCTGTTACCATTAGTTGATTTGGACGTCGAGGTTCATGCAAATATCAAACATGTTTCAAAATAAATTTGCATGTCTTTGCCTGAGAAGCTATTAATCAGGTGTTTTTTTTGTTTTTGTTTTTTTATTGTCACAGTAATAACCAGCCTGAATAAGGCGTCAGTTGACAGGAACCTGTTTGCTATTCATCAAATATCCCTTCTCTATAGAGTGCTCCAAGGAGTCCCAAAACCTAGAAATAAGTTGGCATTTAGAATTCCTGCCTTGCCTCAAAGTCGATGGGTTGTTTTTTGTTTGTTTGTTTATTCTTTTAAATTCCTATGTCCCTTGTGTCTGTGAACACAGCGCAGGCAGCATGACTTTTTCCTCAGCAACAGTTTATGACTGGCTTGGTGGATAATTGATTTGTGGATCTGTTCACAGATGACCAGATCAGATCAATGGATGAGAGAAGCAGCTGCTGCGAGTAAATGCAAACTTTAAGACTCAGCAGAATGAACAGTTGCTTTCAATATGCTTGACGTACTGCTGCTCCATCTCAACCCTGAGTACGCGCTGCGCTCTGACAGTGTGGTACTCCAAATAACTATATAGTAAATATATTCCAGTAGCACTCCCAATAAACTGCCCAAAATAGAAAATATATTTGTAGTGGCAGATGTTTAAATCATAGCGGGCTGCCACAAATAAATGAATATGTGGGAAATCCTGCAGGGCAACGCTAACATCCACGTTGGCCTACAAAAAAACAATATCCCTGGATCACTCTATCCTCATTCTCAGTAGTATGTAAGTAAAAATACAAGCTTTACAAACCACCCTCTTATGTCGTCAGTATATTCGCTCCTTCCACTGTTACATTACATTAGCTGCTCTGCACAGAAACATCAGCTGAACATGCCAGAAATGTAAATGTAAAGAAGTCCACAGGCAGCAAGGCTTAATTATACAGAGCATCAGTGACACAGACACAGTCTCAGCATTTCAATCCAGGCTAAACAGTCACTTGTTTAGCGTTCCCTGCTCATCCTAATCCTCTGTTTGTTGTCTTCTTCTTCCATTTGCATCCATTTGAATCACTCAGACTTATATTTCCCCGTGACATGCCTCAACACCTCGGTAAGAAATGGAGGAAGATGTGTGAGCTGTGTGAAAGTCTTCTGGGGCAACGGCTTGGATTAGTTACGTGCGGTTGTTCGATGCATTTCAAGGCACCGCTTTGTGTAATGCAATTCCCATGACCTACATTTATTAGCATGTGTGTAAAACATGCAAACGTGTGTAGAAAATTGGTCCCAGACTAACCTATATGGAAATTTGTCTGCTTTAGTGCCAAAGGACTGTCACTGCTGTTTGTATTTCATGCTTCATTTTCAATTTACTGCTTTCCGTCCTCTGAGAAGTGCTTCTCACCAGTGTTCATATCCAACTTCAAAGGCCAACAGCGTGAATCTATGATGTGACAGTAATTTGAGATGGGACCCATTCCACTCATGCAGTCTTAACTTGTCATTTAAGCGCACACAAGCATGTTCTTACATTACAAATACACTGAACTCAGTAAGAACATTGACCCAAATTTTTATTTTTTTTTTTGCTTTTGCATGACCTCACACACGTTTTTGCACCTGTCTCTGTAATGGCGTTTGGAACTGGTGTCTCCTCCGTTGAATCCTTTTTCCATCGCTGCCACCCATCTGCTCTGTCCTGGTTCTGTGTTTCCAGTCCACATCCTGTACGAGCTAATGAGCCAGACTCCATCATCTGTTCCAATCTGCTTCAGCTGTGCGCTGGAAGAAAAAAAATAAATCTATGCCACTGTAGACCCGTGAGGAACAAAACAACTTCCTGAGAATGATGCAGCAAATATCAAAGTTTCAAGCGTGCTATGGATCAAAGGGAAGATATTTCATATGGGGACAGACCTCTCTTTGGTGTTTGTGAAAAAGTTGATATATCTGATAATGCTGGGATGCAGTGGTGTAATGCATCATTCCTGAAATTCAATTACAAAATGGTCAGTTGCACACGAAAAGAGCAAAGCACTTTTTTTTTACCAAACAAAACTTAAATTGAACCCAGATAGTTTCTGTATTGGTATTGGTGTGTATTTGGAGTATTTTTTAACTCAGAGTGTGTGCTGTCTAGAGATAGTAACTCAACAAAAAGGTGGCTGAGAGTTTAGATCAGTTGATACATCTGTTTCCATTGACCACAGAGTACCATCAATACACTCCCACTAAATCCCAGCACAAAAAAGCATCTCAGTGCAAATACAGACAAATGGCTCTCAGCTGATAACAACATAAAAGCAAAAAGGAGAGAAAAAAGATCAGAGTGAAGGTCAAGGAAAAGAGAGATTATCGCTGTGCTGTTGTGGTGTTTAAGAGTTGCACTGACTTACAGTGAAGCCCTGGATAGTATGGAGAGACAATGCATCAGTGGTGATGGCTTTTTTAAAATTTCTTTTAAATAACCCTATCTCTGTTTGGCCTCGGGTGTCACACACACAGAAAGTCAACAGCTGGTTTTCCCAGTTTGGTCAAGTGTACGAGCTTGAAACAGTTTGATTCTACAAACTGGTTGAACTTGTATTTATCATTATGTTACGTTCTGGCAAATTAAAATAGCATACATCATAAACAGCATCACAGTGCGTAATCCAACTTGTATTTTTTCAATTATGAACAATATGACATGATAAGCATAATCTTGTTTATAAATATATCTTCAATTATAAATGGACCAACAGGTAGCCACTACTGTCTGGCGGGCCCTGTGCAATTTAGCTGAGCAGGGGCGGCAACATGAAGGACATCAAATTTCATTGAAGTTTGCAAAAGGGGGGTGTTGTTGGGGTGACAAGACATGTCATAGTCAGTCTTAAAGAAAGTTAAAACTGTGCTAGTGTGGGAACACTTTGGATATGAAACCTAAATTCATCAAAAGTCATTATGTACCACTCAGGAGTCGCTGCTGAGTTATGTGCAACACCTAGTGGTAAAACTTAATATACTGCTCAGGTGTTTGGTTACAAGAAGAACGTTTAAGATTTATGGGATTTAGTGGCATCTAGGCATGAGCATTGCAGATTGCAACCAGCTAAAACTTCTCCGGTGTTAGAGGAAATGAAAACGTTTCATGTAAAAAAAAAAAAAATCAAAAAAAAATCAACATATTTCAGACACTCATCGCGGGGGGGCTGGTGTCTTCGGTTGTGGCTGAGCGTTTGGTTTGTTCTTTCTGGGCTATTGTAGAAAAGAAACATGATGGTGCAACATGATGACTTCTGCGAATCAAGACCAGCTACCTATGTAGATATCAATGGCTCATTCTAACGTAACAAAAACAGGATGATTCATATTTTCAGGTGACACACTAAAGAAAACATACTTATTATAATACATTCAATTTCTGCAACTATATCCCCCTAAATCCTGCGCGCTGGATCTCCAATGTCAAACCAGTTTGGAAATGTCTACACTGGTTAAACTCCATGAGTCTGGCTTGCAGGTTCAATTTGTATGTGTGTGGACATGTTGGAGAGCGCTGTGTGATGAACTTAGGTAACCGCCACAGTGAAGGCAGCAAGTGTGAGTGAGATGTAGCAGATTCAGTAGAGACCTTGGCCCACCCAACACCTGTGTTTATACATTAGTGTATGTGTGTCTGTGTGCTCTTACAGGGCTAAATAAGCCAGATGCTCCTGTGCCCTTTTACTGCGAGCGGTGGCAGGTGCCTCTGTCAGAAAACTGAAATATTTGCATGAGAATATTATACTCACCCTTCGACTTGTCTTTAATTTGCTGGTTCTATGTATGCATTGCAAAAGCCAAGTGGAGCTTTCAGCTCATGAAATTAACCTTCCTCCCTGTACTCATGCCCTCATCTTCCATCTTATAACAAGAAAATCGAGTCCTCCATGGTTGAGGACGTTACACTCTCTTAAATGCCTCTTAGAGATGAGAAGGAACAAAGAGAATGATGGCTTCCAGAGGAGTTTGAATTAAGGAAACACTGGGTGGGTTTCCATTAACCCTCAAATTACGCAAATTGAAATTGTGAATATGAAAATATACCTAAATGAAACATGTTAAAAATAACATCACTCATTGGAAATGCAGTCATCTTGCAATTGTGCGACATTTTGAAAATATTGCTTCATTTTTGCACAAATCTGTAATGGAAACCTGCCTACTTTCAACTTTGTCTTATTTTTCTTAATTTATTGTATTTTGTTGTTCCTCCCCCCACAGCAGCAAATTTGTGGCTATTATCATCTCTGTCTAAAAGCTGATTTTCACGTGTCCAGTCCTCTGTGATACAATTTAAACAAGCTACCAGACTTCACTCAGGAAGTGAACTACTTTGTTGTGTGCCAGTTATCATGGAGAAAATGATGGCTAAATCAGAGCTGAGTGTATAAACTACATGCTTGACACTATAGACACCTGTTAACTTCAGGCCAAAAAGCAAGAGAGAGCCTGCAGGGGTTTAATGTACCTGCATTTCACAAATCTTTATATAGATTTTTAAAGCATGTATTTCCCTTATGACTGTTCTGTTTGCTTAGTTATAATTCATCAAATGTAACATCTGTCAGCGCTCGTTGGGATCATGTTTACGTAAGATAACATGGAGCCAGGGATTTCTGTTGTGATAAGGATGCTTGTGCATTAATGTAGATAGGCACGTCTTCAACTTAATGAGGTCAGCATCGGCAGCAGTACTAATCAAACAGATTGGTGCATGCATACTTAATTGTACAAGCAACAAACTGAAACAGATATAAATGAGCGTTATTACATTTCTACACATGATCAGACATTTTCACCACATTCTGGATTTAAAGGAAAAATTCAGTCTTCTATGTGTCTGTCTGGAAAAGATAAAGAGACATGAGGCTCATTGAGTTTTTCTTTGCATTATGAAGCCTGTATCCTGCAGTAGATGCTTGATGCTTGACCAAAAAACATGAGATTTTGCTTAATTTTGAAAATGGCATAGTTATATTTTCCCTCTGGCAATGTTGTTATCCTCCCACCCCACCCAGAAACCATTTTTTGGGTTCAATATCTTCAAATGTGTTCCTAATGAACACTCCAGCTCCAAAAATAAAAAATCAATAAAGGGGGCAGATGTTGTCAGTGTGGCGGTCTCCCACATATAAATTAATGTGCGTGCACTAAAACACTCCAAAAAACGCATACTTACTGCTAGTGTACCATTCATTGAGCTACAGCGTGCCAATGGTGACATGCATGCCCAAGGTTGTTGATCCCTGTTTGAGAACCATGAAATTTGGTAGGAGCACAGATAAAATGGTAGCCTGGGTAGCAGACGAATCCCTAAGCTCATGTTTTGTTTGTTTTGGCAGTAGCCTCTGGTCCCTCTCCCGCTCAGACATAATTCCAGCAGACCCAGCTTTGGTCAGGCCAATCACAACTGTCTGGGCAATATGGGGAGGGTTTGCGGAGTCTTTGCACTTTATTCAAAATATGGAAAGACATATTGTCAGCAAAATTTTTCATTTATTTTTTACTTCTTTTTTTTAACATCTAAAATTGGATGTATTTGCAGGTCCGTAATGCAGCACAGAGGAAACTCATGAGTTCTTTTATCCCTCTGCAGTAGTTTGAGTCACGGCATGGGTATTGATCAGCTGAACCGGTCAGAGCTGATCAGATTGATGGATGAGAGGAGAAGCAGAGTGCAGAGCAATGCAAACTTTTAGACCCAGCAAAATGAGCAGTTAAGTTTCACCCTCAGTGTGCTGTCTTCTGCTTCTCGTCTTTGACAACAGGAGGCTCAGTGCACTCTGAGAGTGTGGTGCAGTGAATAACTGCACAGCATATCAAGCGATAGAAAATCTATTTGTGGCAGCAGATGTTTTAAATGTGGCAGCCCGCCACAAATAAATGAATCTATGGGAAACCCTGTTCCACACTCACCTCAGATTTCACATAGCTCCACTTATTGCTTGCTGTAGGCTGTTGAAAAGAAGAAAAAAAAGATTTTAAAAAATGTCATATTTTAATTGTAGCTTAAATATTTGCTCAACTTCCTTGCAAATAAAAAGTAAGATCATCAGATTATCTGATTATCTCCATATTATCTCCCAGGCTACTGAAACCACAGCGAGAGATAAGGCGAATCTTTTTACAAAATCAGCCCTTTACACCATCCAAAATCCTTCTGCTAATGCTTCCTGCTCACATGCTCTGGCTGCAGCTTTCTGTTGAACCATTTTCAAATTCTGATGGCAAAAACAGCAATTCTCTACACAGACATTTTGATACCACACCATCAGAGCTCATCTGAGCATGAATGAGTCTGTTTACGTTTATCTGTTGCTGCACTGAATGGTTGTTGGTCTCTCCATTTGCATTCAGAGGCTATGGAGGTTATGTGGTCTATGGATGTTGATAATGCACCTTGAAAACTGAAAATAACTGAGGGGATTCAAACAGAATCACACAAATTACTGAAAGGCACAAGCAGATACCATATTCTTACTGAGCTGTTGAAATTGTGGATAAAAATGCAATACGGGGGGTTTTTGGTCCCAGGCAGTCCCCCAAAGTATACATTAATGGGTGTTTCCATACATCTAGCTAAAAATGCTGTATTTGATTTAAATTTCAGGGTGTCTAACATAAACAGAATCTGATATGACAAGTAAGACAAGCCACAGATGCTTTTTTGAGAGGCCAAAATTGTGACCTGGACTCCTAAGAGCATGAAAATCTGTGAAATATGCAGGTGTTTTGAGTGTAAAGTTACAATTTTCTTTATGTTTAAACTAAACAGCTTGGGCTCTCATTTAATTTATTTTTTTAGGGTGCAATAATGACTGAAACCCTAGCTGCAACAAACTTTGCAATCTTTTAAATTCAACAAAAATGTTTTACAGAATATATTGTTGAACTGCATATACATCAAGTTTTAGGAAAATCAAAAGTGTAAATCAGAAATCTGATTTGACGCTTAATGAGCGATGAGTGTCTTCAAAATATTTACTATTTAGGTGTTTTTGATGTTCTGTGTTGATTACGACTGCATCATCAAAGTTCACACTCTTCAGAGTAAGTCAGCTAATTCTCACTTTCTCCATTTAATTGGATTGAAATATCCAAACAGTTTCTGTGTGACACCAGTGGAGACGGCATGGTGGGCTAGCAGCAGGGCTGTTTATTAATCAGCTGCAAATTGAAGGCTTAAGTGTGATGTATGCAGTGGGACCCAGGAACTGGCATCTGTGATTGACACCAGGCTAATGGGGTGAAGCTACCACCAATGCTTTTACTGGTGGAGACAGCTGACGTGATTACGGTCTGAACATGTGTACAAGTTCAAGCATGTGTCTGTCACCGTGGTGAATAGATTTAAGTATTTTCTTATATCTCACTGCCCAAAAAACAAACCCAATTGTCGTTGGGCTCATCGATTGTCTAGTTACCAAGCAGAGAGGGCTAATAAGGGGCAAATCATCTTCTCTAATAGCCCAGTAATAGGCAGCTATTACCCTGTTTGAGCCCGTCATTGACAGTAATGAGGCCAGTGGAGCTATAATCAGTCCATAATGTAGTGTTGAGCTCTGGCACATGGAGCAACAGTGGAGAGGAGATGGAGGGAGAAGAGAAGAAAAAGACAGCTGAGAAATCTCAGACGAGGCCACATGCCAACAATGCAAGCTTTAGGAGGAAATTAATTCATTCCCAGAGGATGTATCACGTAACATCAGTGTACACACACTGCTGCTCAACCGCTGATAGCTCAGTGGGAACGATACCCAACGCTACCGCAGCCACACAATACGGATTGTAAGCTTTACCACCTGCATTCCCTGGAGGCGTCAGAGTGATGACGCCGAGCCGTCCCACTCAAATCAAAGATATTTGAACAGGACAGTGAGCTTGCGCTGGGACTGAGTCTTCTTCATAGGATTAAAGCAAGAGGCATGGCAAATCGTTTAGGTCTTTCGCTATACAGCACTATGAATGGATCTCCACGTTTTACATGAAATCCATCAGGCTGGGTGGATTAAAACGGCTGCATGTACACTCAGTTTGATCCTCAGCTTCCCGTGTAGAAAACCAACAAAACAGGCCTCCAAGTAGGTGTGTGTATGTGTGTGTGTGTGGTAAATGAAAATAAAACAAAAGGGCCCCAGTGGACTATTATGTTTGTCTGGACATGAGGCACAATATTCCGATAATGTGTCCAGTGAATATTCCACGGTATCTTATTCCAGGACGGTCTGCTCCAGTTTGGAAGCGTGGGAAAGCAAAGCTGCTGTCTAAATCAGGCCAGCCAAAGGGCCTGTGAGGTTTGTTTGCACATGTGTGTAAATGTGTGTGTGTGTTGCAGCTGCAGCATCACAGTCCAGCATATCCAGTGATGTCATCCAAAGTCATGAAGCTGTGTGTAGCGGGCTACTGTGTGTGTATGTGTGCTCATTATAGAGAGCCGTGTAGATGAGATCACTGTTCGTCTTTGTACCTCCTGACTGAAGCCTCTCAGTAAGAAAAGCTTTTTGATTCCTGTGCACAAGCTCTCATAAAACATCAATACTTCATTAGAAGCCAGACAATCCTCTGCTGAGCAAAAGCTTAAAAACACGACACCTGCTTGATTACTAAAGGCTTGTAAAAGACTAGAAATGCGTCCCAACTGATTCAGGCGTGCTGCAGCTTTCAGCCAGGTTTGGATATTCATGTTGAGGAGACACAGTATGTAATGAGATTTTAGGACATGAACCCTCTGGTAGCTATATTAGAGGTCCCCAGCTCCATCTGGCCATCTCTACAGGAAATTTATATATAGTTTCTTTACAAGGGGCTAATAATATTACCGTTGTGGCAATCTTGTAACTTTCAGTCACTTTACCAGAACAGCAAGAAATGGAGAAATCATGTTACCTTGCCCAAAATCTCATGCTTTTAAAAGAGCAGTCATTTATAACAGTAGAGGGTGAAAACGACTAGACTTTTGCTTGATAAAAGAATAACGATTGTTACAACAACTGTTTATTCCAATTGTTGTCATTTCTGTTGAATTACTTTTAGTTCATTAATTGTTTCAGGGTAAACTTTCAGCCATAATAACAACCATCTGTCTGCCACAATAAAAGAAAGAAGTAACATATTTGACAGACCCCCACCCTCCACTGAAACTGACTGTAAGAAAGAGACTATTTCTGCAAGCCCCGTGTGATCCCCTGCAGTCAACCGTTTGGACTGCAATTTCTTTGTGTACGATGTATATGCGTTGCACCATCTCTCTTTTCTCCACCACACACACACACACACACGCACAATACAAGAACATCCAGAGCAGCAAAAGATTTGCTTGCGCAATCACAAACACATGACTAGGTTTAGCCTATTTTGTGCCTGCAGGGAGACCCCAGCTCTCTGACACACACACACACACACACACACACACACACACACACACACACACACACACACACACATATATAAATACACACATCTTTCTCTCCTCCTACTTGAATCAAGAGCTTGGAGATTGCACACAAATGAGAGAAAATGATTAAGACAGAGACGGCTTTATTTGGTGTGTGACCGACTGTGAGAGTGTGTGCGTGTATGCGGTCTGGGCTGAAACCATGTGTTGCCATCTTATTGCCAGTCACCTGTCAGGCGTAGGCGCTGATAAGACACAATCAATCCACCTTCGCTCTATCGGCCTGGTTAGCTGTGATCTCACTCTCCATCTGTATCTTTATTTCATCCTTTTTCTCTTCCTTTCTCTTCATTTACACAATCTTTTCTATTCTGCCTCCTTCACCTTTAGTTTTCTGCCCTCACTCTCATCTCTTCTTCTTCTTCACACAACAGAGGGAGTGAAGAGCTGGCAGGTGTGAATATCCATAATGAAGGAAAGATCAGAAGTGACAAAACCTCTGGCAGGCACATCTCTATATGTTTGAGCGTTTCATTGGGAAACAGCCTTACATGGTGTTTCAAGTTTTTAAAAAAAAAAAACTTCTCCTTGTAGATTTCTGTAGGTACATATCTGTTAACAAAAGGGCTATAACAGTTTGTGTTTTCATACCGATCTGTTACAGTCCAGTGCACACAGATGCAGGCAAAATACACTGAATGCCGATCGATGGACGTAATTTGGGACCACAGCTCACGGGCCTGAGTTCCACCCAGAAACGTCTAGCCCTATGCCCTTAGCAGCATATGTTGAGGTTGGAGTTAGAGGGGTTGAACTTATCTTTATAGGCCCATATTTTTTGTGCCTCCCAACTGGTGATAGCCAAGACCTGCGGCATTATGTTTTTTACGGTTGTCCATATGTATGTACTTACAAGGTCACTGTGACCTTGCCTTCCCCATTCTTGTGAACGTGATAGCTCAAGAACACCTTGAGGGTAATTTCTTCAAATTTGGCACAAACGTTCAAGTAGACTCAAGGATAAGCTAATTAGATTTTCGTGGTCAAAGGTTAAAGAGACCTCTTCAAATTTGACATGAACATTTACTTGGACTCCAAGATAAGCAGATTAGAATTTGGTGTTCAGAGGTCAAGGTCGCTGTGACCTTGCATCCCTCTCATTTTCGTGCAAGCAATATCTGATGATGACTTGAGGGAGTTTCCTCAAATTTGGCATAAAAGTCCCCTTGGACCCAACAGGTCTCTTCTATAGTGTTATTAACATCATATTATGCATATTATTATCCTGATGGCCCAACAGCAGATAGAGACATGAAATACGATACTTTTCAATGTCTGTTGGTTGTGCAAAATAACATTGGTGAATATTTTGAACATGGTCACTTTATTAATTTAAAAAAAGCCAATATCGGCTGATACAGATGACGTGCTGATGTTATCTTGCATCCCTGATTATAAGTTGTTTTGGACAACAGTATTTGCAAAAACAAAGATAAAGTTGCCAAGAGATTTGGAAGCACTAACAGACTGGGACAGGGTTGGACATTGTGAGCATTTCTGATGGTTCTGTGGTCAGAACACACTGGATGATCGCCATGTTGGCTTCACCAAAAAAGCCCAAACTTTTCTTCGCACAAAGCTGAGCCAGTACACAGAAACTGACAAAGTAAACATGTGATGTGACCCAATTTAATCTCCATAAACAGAAACTTTTACTGATGGTGTTTCATTCTCTTAAGAGTAAAGGACATCATTTAAATGAAGAGGATGTTTTGATCAGTCCATCACTGAATGGATGATTAAAACATCCCCTTGTGTTTCAACATCTCATTACCAGGTCCTTCGGGTCAAAGTCCTCTGCCGAGTCCAGATTGCAGGGCCGCACCTAACTACAAAACAAAACAAAACAAAACAAAACACATAAAATCCGAGTTTGGCAAATGCAAGCAAAGGAAGGAGGAGAGGCAGGCAGAGAGTGAGTCATAATGCAGCTACTGAATGTCGATTTTATCGCATGACCATCATCGAACGCATCAAACAATCATTTCAAGTTTGATTTCAGCGCCTTCCCATTCAGCTTTTGTTATTCTTCTCCGGGCAATTAATAAGCCAGCGTTCACCAAGATAAAAGCCAGACATCAAACCATGGCAGAGGCTTATCTCCCAAAGAAAAACAATTATGAGCTTTTGTCTGAGGACAAATACACACAAGAAAAAAGACACAGTTCTGATGCATATTTCACTTTACTGTCATAAATTTAATAAAACTGTTCTCTTGTCCAAACAACATAATGTATCCAGTATTGGCATTTACTCCTGACTTAATCAGTCATTACTCTTTGTCTACCAACCGTTTGCACTTTAAAACCAGAAAGGTTTTTTTTTTCTTTTTTTTTTTCATCAGAATGATTCATGCGTCAGACTTCTTTCCAAATCATTAATTGACGACAATGTACAAGTGATTATCAGGTCTGACAAAGGGAAGGCAATTTTGTGAATGTGAGAAAGAGAGAATGGCTTGTATCAAAGCCGAGACGATCCTGAGATGACAAATGAAAATCCACTGAGCGCTGTCGGCTCTGCTTTGACAGTCTTTGATGATGACAAATTGATTCATAAATTGAACCTGGTTTTCAACAATATCCTCAACGGTCAAACTAATGCAAGTATTTTCATTGGCAGCAGGGCTCCAGCATGTCTCAGTGGATCATGTTATTTTCACCACAGGTGGATTCTATTCATTGTAAAGGAAGAGGGGTAATTATTTTTTTGTTTCAGGTTAAAAAAAAGAAGTCATCATGTCATGCCTTAAAATTTGGGCCAGTTTCATTTAACTGTTTTGTAAAGATGAATAGATAAAAGTGGTCAGGCACTGCATAACTATCATAGTCCAAGTTCAAGGCCAAATTTGACCCTAAAGTGACCAGAACTTGTGTGATCATAACATTGCAACCATAACTATGCACAGCCGGCCTGTCAAGCTTTAGATTTCCCCACATGTTCCAGTGGTGTTCATGTGGCTTTAGTGCAGGGTTTCCTGTAAGTGCCAGCCTGATATTGATTTACAAAAAAACATACACACATCCTGCAGCCCTAGAGTAGTGAACCAGTATTACTTCCAAGGCCAAGCAGCGTTTTCATGTTATATTTCTTTACCCATTGTTTAGAAGCTAGGCCTTGATGGTAAATGGTAAAAATGGACTTGTATTTGTATAGCGCCCATCTAGTTGTTCACCCACTCAAAGCGCATTAACACTACATGTCACATTCACCCATTCACACACACATTTAACCTTTTGAAACCTGAGCAAGTGGGCTTGATTTCTTTCAAAAACATTGGAAGAAGGAAATTAGCATTTTGACAAGAAATGTCTTGAAAAATAGAGGATAAAGTAAAACCTTTTTTAGAAAATTACCCATAAGTTAATTTTCTAAAAATCCTTTCCATAACTTACTTTGAGGTCATTTTCCTGACCTCAGCTTTTACTAACTCATTGCAATTTGCAGGACATTTTTTTGTTAAGTTGCTCAAGTCTGAACTTTAAAGGTTTAAATCATAATGAGAGGTGTCTGGACGTGGCACAAGAAAATGATGATGTGGATCCAGGTTTCAAAGGGTTAAACAATGGTGGCCAAGGCTACCATACAGGGTGCCACCTGCTACTCAGTTAAACATTTATATGTTCACTAACATGAACAATAACTGATGAGGTTCAGTATCTTGCCCAAGATTACTTTGACATGCAGACTGGAGGGATGAGGCTCAGCAGTGTCATGGTATTACTGGTATACTGGGTTACTTAGAAATCCTGAAGGTAAGATTTTTACAACTATCAATCATACGGATGTTCCTCTTTCTATTAAACTGATATGGAGGTGCTGTATTGAGGCAATGTAATGCACAGCATTTGCCACCAGAGGTCAGTCTCTACTGGTGCAACAGACAGCTGAGCTGAGAAACATGGCAACTGTGAGTGCCTTTGCCCCTGAGAACAACAAGATGACTTCATCCAACTAGAAAAGCAACTTTTTAGCCACATTATTTCATTTAAAACATCATCGGTGTTCAAACCAAGAAGTTTTGGTATCCGCCGGGACATAAGTGTTATCAGGTCGTCTGACAAGAGGGGCCCTTATTTCCTATTTATTTATTATTCTATGGTCCACAAGTATTTAAACGCAGCAAGACTTGTTTTCAAAAATATAAATACCACCATAAATTGTAAACCCTCGGGAAATGTCAGGAAGGTATATAGATATGAAAAAACAGATACCACCCAAGCACTACCAGGGACTGAACTCCAAATCTTCTGATTAGTGTCAGATCTACTCTTCTGAGCAGAAAAAGCCTTTTTTTTTACTTGTAATGTAAAATGTGAAACACACTATTTTTTAGAATATGAAAAAAATAGATCTTTGCCTGGCTTGTCTCAGTAAGCCAAGCATTCAAACAAGTTATGAAAGAATGAAAGAGTGCATCTGACCTTGCACATATGCTCAACACTACAACACAGCAACAGTTGTCATTTCAGCCAGCAACATTGACATCAAGGATGAAAGCCTCCTTTTGTCCTCTATCTCAAGTGAAGGACCACATTGTTTAAAAAAATAATTTCATCCACGGCTCCATATTCGTAAAACTGCTCCATATATATATTCCTCCCAAATCTCTATGAAAAGCTGTTTGAACCTGGTCAGACTCTCTCTGAAACAAATCTGCTTTTTCTAACTATAATTCTCTTTTGTCTGTCACAGCCTTTTCTCCGCCACATGAAAAAGTGTTCGGTTTTGTGCACATAAAGCAACTCTCGGCAGTCTGTCATGGCTGCCGCTCTCAACGGGCAACAATTGTAAACCAGTTTTAAGTGCAATGAAATGAACTAAAACAGCATTTGATACTCACAACTGTGAAACCTAAAACAAAATGCTTGAGCCCACAGAGGCAGCCAGAAGCAGCGTTGGATCAATGTTGCATTATTCCAGTTATTAGTCAGCACTTGGTGAAACTGGATCATATTTGAACTTTTGTTCCCTACGCAGTGGTTTATTCAAAGGTTCTTAAAATATTTTACTTTAATCAGAATTCTATTTCAAGTGGCACACTTACATCATATTGGCGGATGATAACAGCAGAAAAGAGCAATGAACACATTTAGAAGGCTATTTGGCACACACGCATTACAATAATTTGCAATAACGTAGGTGTTGGGGGAGATGGAGAAGTAAAGACCCAATAGTTTTTTTGCCCTATTCAATTGTTCAATCTGGCCGATGGATCATGTGGCTCTCATTAATTATAAGCTAAATGTGTTGGTGATTTAGCTCAGTGGTTTCCAAAGACCCATAGCCCATAATTTAATCAGCAAATGTAATCATAGCTTAAAGAACAATGACTCCCCAATGGAGAAATGACCTTCTCCGCTCAATCGTTACCGCACAGGCAGCCAGTCCCTTTGTGAGCTGAAAACACACCTCTTTGAGAAAAGCCTCACATCCCACAAGCCATTACTGTCTTATAAACCCCAAGTCTCATCCCTGCCTCCCTCTCATGCTCCATCTGATTTGAAATATTGAACGTTTCTGCCCGTCTAGTCAGCCAATTTCCCCTCTATTACACACTGAAATGCTCTTTAACATATGTAGCACATGTATTACATCAAATTTTTGACCATCATCTAGTGTTAGGAAGCACTGCATGGATGTGCAAAGAGTAAAGAACACAAGTTATATATATACACAGGTTATATTTATCAAGCAAAAAAGTTTGAGCTTCTCAAAGAATATAGAACATTTGGGGGTTTTGGACTTTTAGTCACGAAACTAAGAATATAAAGACATTTCCTTGGGTTGGCAATTTTTTTTTTGAATAATGATGAGCAGACATATTAATAATAAAACTTAGTTCCAGCCCTTATTTAATGTGAAATTCAGCTGCAGGGAGACTGAAGACTGATTGGAAAGAGAGAAGATAGCAGGAAAGAGGAAAGATTGCTTTTCATGCTTTCATTTGTTGGTTGTTGCTGCTCCAGTAGAGACGAGTTGTTTCAGAGGCTAAATGGCTGACAGCTTTTTGCAAGTGGTGGAATTCCCTGTGGTGCTTCTCATCTCCTGTCATTCCTCTCCCATTTACCTCCCTCTCCGTTCTTTTGCTCCTTTTTCCTCTTCCCCCATCTTCCTTCCTCTACCTTTTTTCCCCCCTCTCCTGTATTTTCTGTCCACATCCTCCTGTTTCTGCTCTCACCACATGGAAGGGGCTTTCCAAATATTCTTAATGTGGCTGACTCTACGTGGAGAACGGGCCCTTCAGCTGAGAAGCAGAGATGTGGGGGAATAGAGTGAATTATAGATGGATGGATGGAGACTGAATAATTAAAGGAAACAGAGGCAGATGGGACTGCTTTGGGCCAGTCAGACCGCTCTCCTGATATTCATGTTCAATCATCTTATAGAAAATGTGGCTCATGGTGGTATGATGTCATGCATACGTGTGTGTTTACTGATATGCATGTGCATTAGTGTGTGCACTCAAACATGCACGTCTGATGATTGTCCAGGCATGAGCAGGCACATAGACTCGCCCTGTTTGTTTTGTCTCCTGCCTCCCTACAGCTAAATCTAATAGACACACAGACAGAACCTCCTGCTTGCTTGATGTATTCAAATGGCGTCAGTGAATAGAATGAATAATAGATGGTGATTGTATGTGTTTTTTGTGTCTTCAGTGTGGGAGAGAGCGGTGGCGGGTAATGGGGCTGTCTAAAGCAATAACATCAAAGCTTTCTTCAAGTGTACAGTAGTTTTGAAAACAAACAGCAGAAGAGATGTAACCAGCTGTCAAACTTCCTTCCTTCCTGTCTGTCTGACTTACCTGTCTGTGGGCCTACATGTCTGTCCTACATCTTCCATCTCTATGGGAATTTTGAGCTAACAAACTGGTTATATTGCGGCTGTAGGGGTCTTTGAAGTGACGTTTAATTCATATTAGGCGAGAAATCAGGGGCCAAATTCACAAACGCTCTGAGGAATACTATCAGAGAGTTTCCAACTTAGCCTTAAAACTTTTAATAAGGAGTCCTAGGAGGCTTAGGGGTGATTTAGGAAAGGTTTCAGAGCAATGTTGAGCAAGAAAGAGACAGAAACTTTTATCTTGGTGAGGAGGTGTGGTTGACCCTTTTGCTAGGTATGAAGCATTCTTTTAACAGATATGATTGGTTGTCACAGACATGCCCTTTTGTGAGTCTGCAAGGTGTGGACACCCGGCAGAAAGAAATGAACTGTGACACAATGAGACTGTGGAGGTGTTATGAGTTTTATTTACTCCGTGTCATCCTGGGGCCGTATTCACAAACATTCTGAGAATACTTTCAAAGAGCTCATAACGTCGCCTAAAATTTTTTAGTAAGGAGTCCTGGCTTAGGAGTGATTTAGGAAAAGGGCTCAGAGCAACTCTGAACAAAGATGTGACAGAAACTTGTATCTTAGTAAGGAGGTGTGGTTGACCCTATTGTTAGATATGACACTTTCTTTTAACAGATGTGATTGGTTGTCACAGATACACCCTTTTGTGTATAATAAATAAACACACATTTTGTGTGCATCCTAGATACATACAGTACACTATACTACTACTCTGAAGTTTCAATTACAAGCTAGTCTTTAAAGTGTAGTGTTTTGGCAGGTTGTACACAGGAAATAAATGGCTTTTGTACCGACAGAAAATAAGACGACATCAATCAGTTGATAACTCTGAAAAGCTGCTGTTGATACAAATTTGGAAAGTTAGCAAAGAGAAAGCTTTTTTCCAAGTTGTCCCTGGAGCTGTTTCACCTCTGCCCGCAATCATGTTTAATTTCTTCCAGCTGTGAGCAGGTCCTGCATTTTTAATTTGGATTTATTTAAGGGACAATAGTATCTATCAACAGTACATTCAGATATAGTATTCATATTAACATAATTGAGTACTGTTAATGTAATTTTGTTACTTTTTCAATGTGAAAAAAATGGATAGATGTTTTTGTGTCACTGTAGTTCTTTTATTTGTGTGGCACTCAGGATAAGTGTCAGCTCTGGAACCTCAGTGCTAGATGCCATTAAATCCTACACACTAGAGCTTTAAAGGTGTAGTCAGGGATTCTAATCGGATACACTTTTTGTCAAATTCTGCAAGTATCTCCTCTCTGTGTGTGTGTCAGAAGAAAAATCTGGTGTCCAAAGACAGTCCTGTAAACGGGAAACAAATGAAGTGGCTCGGACTGCTCCACATAAAACCAATCGGGACGCCCTGCAGCTCACCTGGTGGAGCAGGCTCCCCATGTGCAGAGGCTTTGTCCTTGTTGCAATGGCCGTGGCTTCAACTTCAGCCTGTGGCTCTTTGCTGCTTGTTATCGCCTCTCTCTCTCTCTCCCCCTTTTGTGCTTAGAGCTGTCTTATAACGTGTTAAACTTCAGTTGATTGCCCAGTGACTAGTTTAAACCACCGAACTCGACAGGCTTATGTTTGATACAGGCGTCTGTATTGAACAAGCTTTTAATTCCTTTCACACCATCAGATTGTTTCACTAAACCCCTCTGGCGTCTCTCTTGCTGGTATTACTCTTTTCTTTGGTGCTTATGTTTTTTAGTAAAATTGACAGAATAAATTGTGGAGAATCTTACCAAGTTAACCAATGGTGAGATGGCGAGAGGTATGGTAAATCTGGCACATGACCGGAACGGGTGTATTTGTTTGAGTCTTGAGTTCAAATATCAGCAGACTTTCTTCTTTCTGCTTTCGGCTGACTCCCCTTTTAATGAAATAAGTACAATGAGTGGAAAAATTAGGAAAAAAAACGGTCATAGCAACAAAATAAGACCTCTATTGTAGCCAGTGTAGCTTTTCAGGGATTTCAAGCAGAGCCTAACCACTAGACTAGTCAGCTGTGAGGAACACAGAGATGGTACAATGAACAAGACAAAGACACAAAGAGAAAAGGTGTGTTCACCGTTTCTGTAAAACTCCCGCTGTGGAGACAATGAAGGCTTGCACAGTAATCCAAACAGGAAATAGATGGCACACCCCCTGGTCGACCAGAAAGCAGCCTATTCTCCACTACAGTAAAATGCTCTCTTGATAACAGTGAAAACAACACTTACTGCTCAGCAGGAGGTTTTTTGAGGTCAGATGTCTGAATTAGAGTTGATCATATTCCCACCTGCAACTTGTACTTTCAACTTTGCTGGGAAAAGTCACCAAGAACTCGCTGCTACTGTGTGTGTGTGTGTTTTGCTCCACCAGATAGAGCAGTGATGATGATAGGGTAATTAAGTTGCCGATGTGGCTGCCTGCTCGCAGAATAGGTCAGAGACATCAATCACAGAAACCTCCACAATGCAGGCCTGCTGGGAGACTGGAGACGCTGTGTGTTTATGTGCGAGTCTGAGAGAGATGGAGAGCGTTATTATTGTGTACGCTTTTTCATTTACTCATGCGGGTGTGTGCTCACTTTATATGATTACAGCAACTTGTGTTTGTCCACTCTAAAGATGTATTTGCAATGAAACAGAAGCCGCATTGCACAGGCACAAGTTTTCTTTTTCCTCTTTCTGTACACTGCCTTCATCTGAATAAGGTTGGAGAAAAATTTTAGCATCACATCTCTCTATTTTTCATGTAAATTTGAACATAAGATCAATCTTCTTAACTTGCGATCAGACAAAAACAGCTGTAGCACAAGAATGCTGTGCTTTTGTGCATAATTTTGCTTTATTTTCATTCAATTCTTATTGCCAAGTTCTGCATCTAATGACTTTTAACACTTTGAGACCTGGATTGATATCAGTTTTTTTGTGCTGCTTTCACAAACTATTTGAATCTTTGAAACCTGGCAAATTGCCTCAAAATTATGGGGGGGGGCGGAAACTCATCAACTTGTCAAGAAATTTCCCACAAATTGCAAAAAAATTGGTAGAAATTTACTTTGAAATTATTGTATTTTATTTTTTAAAGAGGGGGAAATATAAAAGAAAACTAGGGAAAATGCACAGAACACTCATTTTATTCTTATTTTAATTTTTAAAAAAAATTGTGTTAAAGAAAAATATATTTTTGAATTTTTTTATATGTCCAGCACTTTTGGGGCCAAGTCTTTATATCTTTTTTTTTAATGTTCTTTCTTCTTTACTCATTTCTCATTTCACTTTTTGGGTCATGTCTAGTTAAGTTACTCACTTCTTTCTCCCAGTGGTTTTTGCAAGAAATCAAACCAATTTGCTCGGGTTTCAAAGGGTTAAGCATATTTGTGCCAATGTTTGCATGCATCCATTTGTTTTCCTTTGCATGTGATGCAAACCACCAAAATAAACACACTTTACTTGTTTTCAATCACTCACCGCGACACCTGCATTTAAATTTTTTTCCGTACGTAACTTGATGTTCCCACATGTTGACATGGCGTTCTGTAGGCAGCTATTGGCATGACTCATGTTGTTTGGAAAGGAACTGATGAAGAGTCACAATGCTGTCAACACCATCAACACTGAAGACGGAGATGTCAAATTCTCAAACATTCATCACACCAAAGACAAAAACAGAACATTGCTGCAAGCAGCAATTTGACAAGACAAGCAGCGCATAGATATGAATCACTTCCTGTTTTTTTTTTTGTTTTTTTTTTGCCTTTTCCACCAGCTCCATACAAGTCCTGCCCAGAATTTGAAGAACGAGTATATCGTTGAACAAATACAATAGGAGAAGATAATCAATATAACAATGACCAAAGCTCTACAAAATGATTTAAAATATGATGAATTGAATTAAACAACACAGGAAAGTTTTGACACTGTAGTCCAATATTCTGAAGAATTTGCTCCATATTAGATAAATACTGAATCACCAAATTTTGGATGAAATCTGTTTAGATGAAGCCATTCACTTTAAGATCCACCACTCTTTGCTCTGATTTCACACACACCTCCTTAAAGCAGGGACACTCCTCCAAAAGAAAAGCATAATTCCAATTTTGGCTCTCCTCATCCTCATTATCATCTGCTCATGAATCAGTTCGCGTCCACTGCACATCATCTTATAAATAAAAGCATAAATGCTGTGGCCTCCATGTTTACTTCCGTACAACAAGGTTGTACCCCTGTTCTTTGGAGCATGTGGATTGAGTTCACCAAATTAATCTGACTTGACCTGATCCTTGAGTTCTGTTATTCAGACATCTTTAAGGAAATACAAATATGATTGACTAGTTTGCAGCCAGCAGAATACAGATATATAGCACAGTAAACTTGGTTAATTGAAGTTGCTAAGACTTAGAAAGTTTAATTTATTTAAGCTTGTCATTTTTAAGTTTTATGTAAGCTTAACAATTAAATATGAAGTAAGCAAAAATTAAGACTAATAGTTGTATTTACTTACAGTTTTCAAGGTAATTAGTTTCCTAGATTTTTTTTTTTTAAGTAAAATCAATCAGATTTTACAATGCAGTGTCAGATCAACATTTTAAAAGTCAGATGGTGAGCTCTTCCTTCCACCCTGGCTGCAGCTTTACCCATCTGCCAACCTGAGCGTGGCTGGCCGATGATGAATCCTCCGACACCCAGGACCTCTGTCCCATCAGACCGAGTCATGCATGGCTTTTGCTGAGCTCGGCTTTGTAGCACCCAGCTTATTTCAAAGTTCACTTCAAGACAAGTACAAAGAGCTTGCATGCTTGATCAATGCTTATCGTCACACATCGGGGAATAAGCAGCCTGTGGTCTCTGCATTTGATTTTCTTTTTATGGCACTATTGCATTTGTAAGCATAACGTAATAATTAGTTTATGGTTATTGCACCTCATAAGAGGCTGGATGAGCTCAGTGTGTCAGTTAGACTGGAGCCAAAGTCAGCAGCGGTATGCTGAGCTTTGCTGTTTGAATCTGTTTTAACAATATTCATGGGGTGTGGAGGGGGATCCCTTTCCTCTGAAGTCTCAGAGGGGACCATGTGTTTTTTTTCTGAGCAACAAAATGGAAATGAGAAGTACACTATGGATTTAATTTTCTTCCCTATAGTGATCTGAACCGCTGGGAATCTTAACAGGCATTGTGCTTACCTACAAGGTCTGCAGTAGCTATACTTTGTATAAGCAAATGAAAAAGCGCACATAGAAAAGGGTTTCTTGTAACAGTATATTCAGTCATCAAACTACACATGAATATCCCCTCATGCTTGCTGCACTGTATGAAGATTTTCACTAATTAGATCTCTGCAGCCACCAACCTTGATTCACTGACCTTGTTCCCTTCCAGACCTTTTGCTGCTGCCATCTTTAGTTTTGACCCCTGACCTGCAGATAATTAAATGTGCTTCTTCTGTGACAGTTACAGGCATCGCAGGCCACATCATACCGTACATGTGTTGCGTTTGAAAGTAGGTTTTGTTTGGTGAGGCTGTGTCTGTAGGCACAAACAAAGCATGCTGTAACAATCCCTGTCTGGATTTTTAGCAAAGTAAGACTTTCTACAACCATCTAAGGACTTGTTGATATGTGGCTGGCATTTTACTCCAACTGTAGGCAAGCAAAACATATCCAACACTTGAGGATTGATGCAGTGCATTCAAATTTTCAATATAATAATCAATATTTAACAGACAATGACAATGTTAATATGAGAATGTTTAAACTAAGATGGTGAATATGGTTAACACTATTCCTACATAAAAACATGTTACATACGAGCATTTAGCTGTTGTACTAAAGTTCACCCTCATGGAGGTGCTATCATGGCTGTAGTCTTGTTGTATTTCATGTAGCATCATTTTGTAAAACTTAATTTTTTTCTTCTTTTTTTTTTTTTAAACGTTACTTCAAAGGCAGTGGGGGATTTAAATTATTAATGATTCCTTTTGATTTTTTGGATTTCTAAAGCAAAGCAAAGCTAGTGACCTTCCCTAGCCCTATATTTATTTTAGAAAACATTTCCCTGTGACTGCTCCACAGCTCAGAGGATAAATAAGACCCTGAAATAGCAAAGCTATGCATTTCTTAAAACCTCAAGGTTGGGCCACGAGGAGTGCTTGGTCTTCATCCTGCTTTCACAGTAAACAAACATCGCTAATTAATTTGGGCTTCAACTGCTATTTTCATACAACACTTGGTGACACTAATCATAAATTTTCCAGTGATAATAATAATTGCCCCCTCTAATCCGTCCATACATTTGTAATTAACTGGTGGAAAAGTTTATCATCGTTAGTACAGGAAGGACGCAAATTATTCTTGAGGGGGGGAGAGAAAAAATCATTTTCTGCAGTGTCAAGGATTTGTAGCTCCTTGATGCACACACTTGCATGCACACACACTTAAGGAGCTGAGCAGTCAAAAAAGCGACAATTCTGTAAGCAGAATGGCAGATTAATTCGTGGGGTGCAAGGTGTGCGTGACCAGGTGTGTATGGATGAGAGAGAGCGACAGACTGACGGTGTTCTGTGCCAGAGGGGGTCAGCCGTGTGCAGCAGCAGTGTGGTGCTGAGTGGAGAGCCGCACACACATGTTGATGCTGTACTCCGGAGAGTTAGTCACTCAGGAAAAACACAGTAGTAAAGAAGCAGAGACACAAAAAGAGGATGATCCAAACTCCTGCACCAACAGATGCTGACACAGTCCATCCGCTTTCATTTTGTCATTTCTCTTTATCTTGCACTCCCTTTCTTTGACAGTCTGTTTCGGCTTTCTCATTCAATCATCCTCTGCTGATGCTTTTTTCGTTTCTTATTCCACTTCCATCTCTTTGTGCAGTGTTCGTATTTCCAATGAAATCATCATTTCTACTGATTCTTTGGTTGAGAAAGAGACTTTGAAAGTAATTGCTTCACTAGCTGCAGCATATACCGCAGAAGAGGATGTGCAACAATTTTTGGTACAACTGTGATGCATAAGATAAGAGGTGTAGCCACTGCCAGAAGGGATTATTATTTAGTTTTTGTTTTTGAATGATGTGTAAAATGTCTATCTTTTGAAAATCAAGTTATTATGATGTCGATACCACAATCCTGCATGACGCGACCTTATTATGCGTCATGCCTCCACTATCAATATACGCATGGGACTCTTACCAACACATACAATATTTGCACGTAACATCACATGCTATCATAGAGTGCATTTACTACTTTTACACCAAATACTATTGTAATATGACATGCTATTCTTAATGTTGCTGTGCATCTCTTCCTACTCTCTTCCTCTCTCTTCCCCTCTTTCTTTTTCTTTCTTTTTTGTCATTATTGTAATTTATTTGTTATTTATTTGTTATTTACATCTATTGCAGTCCAGGATGGACAGACGTCAGCTGCTCTTCCTAAGGTTTTTTTTCCAGCTTTTTCCCCGGTTACGGGGTTTTTTTAAGGAGTTTTTCTTTAGGCGATGTGAGGTTCTAAGGACAGAGGGATGTCATATGCTGTAAAGCCTTCTGAGGCAAACTGTGTTTTGTGATAATGGGCTTTATAAATAAAATTGACTTGACTACAAAAAATTGTTATTTTCAGTAAAAAAAAAAACCAAAAAAAAAAACTTCGATGATAACTGGCTATATTATCTGTCTTGAGTCATAACAGTTCTGTAAACTGACATCACTTATTGCACTATAAACTGCAGTTTACAAGTCAGGACAAATTGTTGGTGGAGTTTTCACCTTTAGAATTGTTTACCACTGGATAAAGTAAAACTAATGTCCTGGCTAGGGCTGTTAGGATTCATGAAATCTTATTAAGCCACCAAGTTAAAGCAGTCATGGTTTGGTGCTAAACATGGAATACATGATATGTAGATTGATGCACATAACACTGAACAAAAATTCATAAACTAGAGTTCCACTTGCTGAAGTTAGCACGACAGGCATAATGGTGTGCGAATCGATTACACTAAGGAGATCACAAATGAAACGTCAAGTCTGGAAGACCCACCTGGTCAGTTACAACAGAAATGGAGCAACTTATGATGCAAAAGCAGGATGGAATAAGCAATACATTTAAACGGAAATGGACCTACACTTGTATAGCACTATTCTAGGGGTTCGACCAAAGCACCTTCACACTACAAGTCACGTTCACACATACATTCACACACTGGTGGCCAAGGCATACAAGGTACCACCTGCTTCTCAGTTTTTGAAACACTTACACACGCTGATTGATCAGCCATTAAGAGCAAATTTGGGTTCAATATCTTGCCCAAGACAAGATGACTGGAGGGGCTGAGGATTGACCCCCTCCTCCAACTGAGTCGCAGCTGCCCTATTGCATAGCCAAGGTGCAACTAATTGTAACACTCCTCCTATTACACAAGTTTTATTTTTTAATAATTCTATGTGTTGAGATGCTTTGCAGGTTTATAGCGTATTGTGATCTGTTGACCTTTGGATTTGTCCAGTGTTCATTGATTGTATACAGAAGTGTTTGACATTTTCCTTATTTTTATGGTAAAAATAGTCTAACAAAGTTTCCACTAGGCAAAATGTTACTTCAGTCCTCAGCAGGAGGATTTTATCCGAATTTCACACCTGAACTACTATCCATTTTCTTAGGCATTTGTGTTTTTCCCAGTGTATCAAAAATGCACTGAACTGTGACTTTTGTGTAAACCCCTAATACCAACACAGTTCAAGTCAGAGGCACTGAATAAAACTCCAAATCACAGTGTAAAGCGTCAGTATGGCTGAAATCTTATTCTCTTCAAAGCTGATTAGAAACATACTAATAAAAGATAAAAGCAAACACAAGCAAAAGCTCAAAATAGTTGCCTGGTTGCCATAAAAGTTGGCAGAACAACCAAAACACTGCCACATGTGCTTTCATGAGAATGAAAGAACTGTTGGAGTGCATCTCAGCACGCTCCCTGGATACAAATGCTTGCTCTATAATTGAGGATAATATGACTCTGCGGAGTTCTTGCTGCACGTTGGTGGCCTTTCACTGTTTGAAAAGATTACAGTCCTCCGTCATCAGTCTGTCATCATTAATAATAACGCTAATGCTGATTCCACCTCCACACATCCTGCTCCTGCAGCATCATCATGTCAAACGCTTTCACGGCCAACATTCTTGGCGTTGAGGTGTTGGATCAGATTAGTTTCAGGTCCAAAAGTGCCCAAACCTTCGTGTATAACTTTCATGGCACAGTATGAGAAGGAGACCTGCTGTTAGTGATCTGACATGAAACAGAGCACTAGTTAACTAGACACAGTGGGATAAGGGTTGAAAAAAGAAAGGTGATGAACTTAATTGTAAGTCAAAGTGCCACTTTCTGGCTGCGATAACAGCAGGGGAAGGTCAGCTTGATCAGCAGGATCTGGAGACTTTGATTGCTTCTTTGATGGCCTCAGCTGTCCTTTTGTGCGTGTTTTTTCTTACATCTTTTTCTTGCCTTTGCTGTACTTTTCTTCAGAAAGAACTTAAAAGGGTCAGAGGTCAGTCCCAAAGAAGAAGGCAGGCTGCTCAGTTTCAATTTCAGCATCAGTCGGGGATTGCAGAAGGCGCTGTAGCCTGGTCATGTCTTTGGGGGATTCTGGGGCAATGAGATTCCCACTAAAGCCACTTAGAGCTTTATCAGCACTAGCCAATCACTGTGGCCACTGTGGAGCGCCGAGGACCATCCATCACAGCATAGAGAGCAGGGCCCGGGACGCCTCTGTCACTAGATAATGCATTGTGAGGAGAGAAGGGGGAGAAACATCTCAAGAGGAGAATGTCTTCCACTGTCCTTAAAGGACCCACCATTTTAGTCTGATGTAGTCTTTAGCCCCTTTTACACTGCCTGTTCAAGGTGGTAATATTGCGCTGTTATCCCGCTTTGCTATTCTGTAAATAAGGTACGAATTCAGAATGGGCGGATAGAGTTGTCTTGCCTTTAAGCTGCTATGAGAGGTAGTTACAGTGCCAAAATGGTCTCCAGGGTCTCCCACACATTTATTTATTTGTGGCCGGCCGCCACAATTAAACGACAGCATAAATAGATTTTCTATTGCTATTTGCTATCACTATTGAACTAAATGTATACTGCGTGGTTATTAATTGCACTACACTCTTGGAGCAGGAAAGTGTTCATGTTCTAACAATATGCTTTTTTTCTGGTGTGGCAGCCATACGGCTCTGTATAAACACATGTACACAAGATTAAAAAAAATAAAATAAATAAATGAAGTTTTCTGATTCTCTCCCACCCTCCCCGTTGTCAGCTACCAACATACATAGATTCTGATTTTGTGGACAGCACTAGTCTCTGTATAAAAAAGGAAAGCTGTCAGGACAGTTGTGATGTTTTGATGATGAGATTTAAAAAGCAGGTACTAGCAGTTAGCAGCTAACTCAAAAAAAGAAGTACAGCAGCTGTAAATGTCCACAAACTGGGAAAATAATGAGGTTCTGGAGCTCCTCCCCCTTTGAGCAGAGGACGAGATCAGCCGCCATGTAACAGAGAAGATAAATGATTGTTATGGCCATTTTATGCCATTATTATTGTTTATGAAGTGCTTCCAAGTGCATATGTTATATGTCACAGGAGAGGCTGACGCTGTTCCGTTAAATATTGCATGTAATACCTCTTTAGGTTCCATGATGCTGGTATGCTGTCTAAAATCACACACTGGAGCAGCAAGATGCTGCTGTTGTTTGGTTCTGTTAAAAATGCAAATTAGGCATGGAGAAGGGACTTGGTTGTGTGTGTAAAAAAGGCTTTTGACTGTGGGCAGGACTTGTACTGTGAAGCAAAGACAGACAAAGGAAAAGGAGTCCATAACAAACAACAAAAATAGAGAACTTACCCAGAAAATTCAAACTCTTCCCACACTCTAACAACCTTGTTTTTCTAGAATACCTCAGTCAAATGCCAGCAGCACCAGCAAGGCCTGAGCACTGAGAGGCAGAGGGCTCAATGTTCACCATCACAACCCAGTCTGGAGCAAATCCCAACACTGGAACACTGGGTTTGATTAATGCCCTGACTCCTCCAACTGTTAACAAGTGAGAGAAACACAGAGCCAGAGGAGGAGAAACAACCCGATCAGAGAAGAAATAAATGAGCAACGAATGGGTGTTTAGAGGAACTCTGTTCTCGTGGGGTTTTCCCTCCGGCAACGGCAGCAGCAGCAGCTGTCTTTAAGCTGGAAAAGAGACCTGGCAGTGGGATGTGAGGTTATGTCCCACCTCTGCCAGAAAGAATTGAGTCTCTACAAAAAGAAATCCAACACAGAGATTAGAGTGATAATATTTCAACTGAAATGAGGCTCTGCAGCGGCCAATGTGAGCGCCAGTGAGAAATCTGGAAGAAAAAGGAGAAGATGTTATTTTTTTCCTGAATCCAATATGAGAAAGATCAGGTCTATTATATTACCTAACAGCCAGAGTGTTGTTTTTTTTACTATTGGCAATAACATCTGACCCATACAGTATGATGAAAGATAAAAAAAAGCAAGCCCTCTTTAATAAAAGTGTCTATCAGATAGCTGTTCTTTTGTTTGTGTTTGCGAAGAAACCACAAAGTTTAATCTTCAGCAGCAGGTCCTCTGACACCAGAAAATAGGAGATAATCTTCACTAATCTAAATAATATAACACATCGGTCCTCTTTCTGAGAACAAACATTAGTATCAATACTTGTGACCAAGCATGAAATTAAAGTCTTGAAAAGCATAGCTGAACCGCGTCAAATTGCCAAGACTGAATATAAAAACATAACAGTATCTTATCTTACAGCAGCAAACACACAATTGTTTGCTACTGTTGTATTATATCACACTTGAAACTAAAGGTGGACACAATAATAATCAGACTTTGTTCCCACAATATGGATGTGAAATTTGGTGTTTTCAGCTTAAGTTTTCTCATTTTTCAGTATGTTGGCCCTCTGGAAGTTCATGTGTCCAACTTGGACTTTGAAAGTTGGATTTCACTTCAGCCCTCCCTTTAAATATTCTTAAAAAGTGATATATCAACCTCAGATAGATTGATATTGTGTTGGGACGCTTTCTGTGGTGGATTTGGATTTAATAATGGAAATGGCCTGGTAACATTTTCCAGCCAAGAAAAATAGGTGCCCAGAGCACAATATCGTGGTGTTGCTGTGGTGACTCTTCAAATTACAAAAAATAAAGAAGGGTTTAGTTTTGCCAAGCTACAGACTGCAAATACAAGATAATGCCTTTAAGATATATATGGGTGAGTGTTCGTGGAGACATTGGCATCTTGGTAACTTTGTCTTTCTGATGGGCATAATGGATATCTCTCTGTCTGTCTGGGCCTGTATCTTTAGGAAGCAAGAAGTTCCTGCTGCTCAGAGCAGTTGACGCTCAAACTGATGTTTTGATGACCACTGGTGTTATCTGCTCATAGAGCTGCAGGATGTATAAAAAGGTGATATGATAATTGTGATTTATGGGTTAATAGGTTGTTGTTTTTAGAATAAGTGTTGGGGTGCAGTGATGTCACTTGAATGGAAATTGAACTGTACAGATCTTGAGTGATAAATCACCCAAAAGTATGTACAAGCCTTTTTGCTGTATAAAACCTTTCTCCTAAGTGTTGGGAATCAGAAAGTGAAAAAAATACTAGTATAGTTCAAAAAATGGACACACTTTTCCAAAAAAAAGTCCCATTGTTTTTAGTTGTGCAGTTCTATGTGTGCCCCATTATCTGTGCCATTGTGCAAAGCAGCTCGTCTCTGTGATGCTGCAGAGGGCCACATCACACTTCAGAGAGGGCCCTGATCCTCCTGTCTGATCTGCCTGCAGTCAACACAGAGTTTACATCCATATGAGGCCCTGTTGCTTGTTACACTGTCTCCTGATTTACCCATGTCTCATTATTGTTATTATTATTATTATTATTATTGTAATTATAGGGGCTACCAGCATTTATTCTAATGCAGCTGCCAATAACACAGAATGATCATGGATGTATTATAGAATGATAGCTACAGTAGGATAAGACCAATCACACTGCAGTTTGCTTCAGATGACGTATAGCATACATAAGCGGATACAAAGCGTCGGTCGGTCTTCCGATTGGACGACAAGACCAAAACAAACCTCTGACCTCTCCAAAGGAACTATGGGAAACCAATATGGCGTTAAGCATCGATGCTAATATACGTTTATCACCAAAATATGATTCAAATATGGACAGAAGACACCCAATATCGGATCTATCATCACGGATTTATTGAACAATGTCTCGTAAAAACACCCGATTCCCAGGGCTGAATAGAGAGGCTTCTAAAAGATGCATCGGAGTCATCCCCGTGAAAGGCACAGCCGGGAGCTTTATACTGCAGAAGAAAGTGAGACGGTGCGACCTATGGTCGCAGAGTTAGGACACTTTACATAAAGCGGAACACATTGTAGTCGCCGGCGACCACACCAGGTTCAGAGGGTTAAATAGTCGTGATTGGTCTAACCTGAGCCAGTTTGGGTGGAAATCTGTCCGAAGTGAACTAGGGCTAGATGCATCTGCCAGAACACATAAAACATGCTTGAGGATTTGTCTGGTTCCCACGCTAGTGACAAGCCACCCTCCCTGCTGTTTGATGAAATATTTAGACTTTTGTAATGCTGAATACATCAGCATCAGTGGTTTCAGCAAATGGCCACTGCATGTTAACATCCAAGTAAAACCATAACTGAGGTTTTCAAAAGTATTGACTTTTTCATTACCACATGCTTAAAACAATGATTATATTAATTATACATTTGATAAATTATAAGAAGTACCAAAGCTAAAGAAAAAAACATCTACAATCAGATTTTCAGCCCAAGGCTGCACATTTGAACTACTCCTCAACCAGTGGCTGTTAGAGCACTCCCTCCCACAAAAAAAAACCAAAAAAAAACCAAAACACCATGTGACTGGAGGTGAGTGTTTGGTGACTTTTCTGTATCAGCACTTTGTTCTGCAGATTTTTAAAGAAAAAGTCCTATTTTGTGTGCCTGGGACTTCCTTTTATTATATATTTATATCATGGTATTGAAAAAGGTATTGAGTAACAATAACTTTTTTTAAAAAAAAACTTGTATTGGTACAAAGTTAAAATTCTGATGTTATGACAACCCTACTAGGTGCTCTAGGAATTACAATAAGGCTCTTGCTTGTTACGGATAAATGAGGAAAAGAGCCACAAAGTCTGCAGGGGGAGAAGTTTGGCACTAGCTGAAAATATCAGACTTTACAAATGAGTGGCAGCAGTATGCTTCCTGTTTCCTACCACTAGTCAACATTGGTGTCTTGTAACCATGGCCACGACTGTTGCCTAATCCTAACCAAGAAATTATTTCACCCCAAACAGTGATTCTTTTTTCTCCTAACCCTACCCAAGTCATTTTCTAATCTGTGTCTGGACCTAGCCAAGCCTTAATCAGAACTTAAACATATAAAACAATAACAACTACAAACACTTGATAACAAAATGCCATCTTGCTGATAGAGGGTAAGATCAGAAAAAATGCATATATGTGAAAGAAAGAAAGAAAGAAAGAAAGAAAGAAAGAAAGAAAGAAAGAAAGAAAGAATAAAGAAAGACAGAAAAAAAGAAAAAGAAAAAGAAAGAACAGCATTCAACTTTTTTCCATTTTACTAAGGACATCTCAGACATAGTGCACTGCGAATATTAAATTAAGAGGTGCTCCAGTAATCAACCACCATGACTTCATCTGTTTGACTTGGGGACCATTTCTACCCTCAGCATCTGTCTGTGAGTGTTACAGACACACAGTTCATTTCCATCCCTGGCTTGTCTTTCTGTCTTTGAGTTATCTTCCATGAGAAGATGAACTCTCATTGTCTTGCACACACTAATGTGTCTTAAGATTAATAAAGCCAAGTAGCACTGTTTAGGATTGATGAACTTGGCATTCACAGATTAGGTTCCTCACCAGCCAAGGCAGAGATTGCTTTTTTTTCCCAGCAACCGCAGTCATTATATAAATACCTGATACTAAGTGATGTCTGTGTAGATTGGATTCAGGTGATCACACTGTCACATTTAGATTTGGATTTCACCAAGTTTGAGTTTAATTTCGCTTGTCCTGAAACGTTTTATTTCTTCTTCCATTTCTCTCTTTTGTTAGGTGACTGAGCTGAGCTGTACTCTGTAATTTTCTATGCCCCAGGGAGCTTTCAGTCTCTCTCATGTTTCACCACCAGACTGGAGGCACTCCATAGGCAGTTGAAGAGTGAGGAGTTCATGCACTCGTAATAAATGATGCTGCTACCTCCTTTGGCCTTTTACTTAGTCCTGAAATGACTGCGTAGCCTAGAAAAGTGAAATAAAACGCAGCGTTCCTTGCTTGACAGTGAGCTGTGTAGGATTTCGGTGCACCTGACTAGTCATGAAAGACGTTCTACCTCGGTTGACCCTCAGAGCGGGATGGGAAGGAAAAGTCATTTAGCATTGTGGCACTCCACAGGATGACTCACTCCTCCTCTGCCAGAACCAGATGAGAGGGGAACTTCCCTTCTTTCTTCGTTCAGCTACTCCTGTCTCTCCACTCCTTTCTCACTGTTGACGTTTCCACAGCGTGATGAGCACCCGGGTGATATTTATGTCCTGCCTTTTTTCCCCCTCCTGGCACAGTGTCAGACACATTTAAATAAAAAAACAGAGAGATGGGCAGACAATGAGGTACAAGCCACAGGGTGAAAATGATGTGGGGAGTAATCTGGAGGGATATTATATTTCCAGTACTGTGTGGCTGCAGGAGGGTTTTATCACTGGATGGACCTTGTTGCTACAAAACTGCTTCCAAGCACCTGTCTCATATTGGAGAGTGACGCTCTGCCTCTCGGTGTTGTCCACTCCATCATTCCTGTGGCAGGCTTTACAGTTATCTGGTCCATCTCCTGGGCTGGCACTGCACTAACGCACATCTGTGCAAACACTACTGCGTTATAACTTGGCTTGGGCGGTATGTAATATTTTATACCTTCATACCTTTCTGAAATTTCACCAAGGTACACAGTATTTATTGGTATAAATGTGCCCACCCAAACCATCTTGGTTACCCTTGCCAGTAACCTAGTTAGTAAGTCCACTGATCCAACCATCATCATCTATGGTTTGGTCAAAATAAATACTTAGTTCACCAAGTTAGATGTAAAAAATGTAGTGACGTGTTAAAGTTGACTTCCGGCTGTTTACAGACCTGTAACTTATTCCTTTACCACTAGGTGTCATGGTGTCATGCAGCTCAGCGGCTTGTTCCACCAGTAGAGACCAGAGAATAAGCTAGGATGGGGCTGGGTGTTTTTTTACATCCATGATCATTACCTAACCTAACCAAGAAGTTTGTCACCTAAACCTTACTGCTAACTCCTCACCATGGACCCCTTCTACTTCAAGATACAATGCAAAAGTCTGCCCTCAGGGTCATTTTAGTAACGCCTGTGGCTTCTGCCTACGTGGTAAATAATGAGGAGTATGGATGAAGTCACATTATTAACTTTAACCACTTTTAGGGATAATTTGAATCTTTTTAAGTGGAATTGTACGAGGTACTTATCCATGGTCAGTGTATTACATACAGTAGATGTCAGTTGGCACTCCCCTGGTGTGGAGAAGCAGGCTGCGGTACAACACAGAGGCTGAGCAATGTACTGCTGTGGCCCGGGGTCAGCCACCTAAGAGCAGTCCTTTCTTAAAAAAAATCAAGATTGGGGCGACCTCTAGCTCAGCTGGTAGAGTGTGGGCCACATATGGCTGAGGCTTCTGCAGCGGCCCCGGTTTGAGTCCGGCCTGTGTCCCTTTGCTGCGTGTCATTCCCCCTTCTCTCTCCCACCGTTCCTGTCCTGTTCCCAATAAAGGGAAAATGCCCCAAAAATAATCTTTAGAAAAAAAATCAAGATCAGAAACATATTTTTGTTTACTTTTTCCCTATCCACAGCAGTACATTGCTTAGCCACTATTGCAATAGAGTACTTTTGCCTGCTTTTACAAATGGGGGCACGCTAACTGACATCTGTAGTATGCAATACACTGACCACATTGCTACGAGGTTCAGCCTGACGAAAACTTTGGCATCTGTAATTGCTGTAATGTGCACGAAAGCAAACCCTAAGTTGTATTGGACCAGGAATATTCTTTGAATGAAGTACATACCCTGGTGACGACCCAAGCTCTTCCGTCTTCGCAAAGCTACAATGCAGCAACCAGGTTACGTGGGCACATCAATGCGCTTAGCTTTTAGACCATGAGTCACTATGTCTGATGCCTCGGGACTTGCCTCATATTGATCACAGCTTCTAGTTCAGTGAACAAACACAGACACAAAGCCAGAGCAGGCTATCACATTTCCATATCCACTCTAACATGATGGTGCCTATTGATTGCGTTCATCGCAATGGCTGCTAATAAATACCTTGTTGCTTCAGCTGCTGCAGTTTTTCCCTGAGCTTGCATCTCTCCAATATGGATCCCCAGTGCTGCGTAAATCCCCCATTTGCTCTAAGTAGGACCACCTGCCATTACTTTCTAATAAAGATTAAATATATA
Source organism: Plectropomus leopardus (assembly GCF_008729295.1). NCBI lineage: Eukaryota > Metazoa > Chordata > Actinopteri > Perciformes > Serranidae > Plectropomus > Plectropomus leopardus. The sequence goes on from NC_056483.1 coordinate 17,167,879, forward strand.
ATATATAAGATCTTGGATAATGGTGTCGAAGCGAATAGATGGATAATGATAATAGATGGCTTTAAGAATTGCAGAGCCATCAGCTAGGGCAGGGAGGAAATGAATAGCTGAAGTAATTGTGTAGTGTGTAGTGTGTGTGTGTGTGTGTGTGTGTGTGTGTGCGTGTGCATGCTTGCAGCGTGTCTCTTCTGGCAGTATTTGCAGTGTACAACACAGAGACAGCAGGCTGTCTGGCAGGCATCCATTTGTATAATTATTTTTTTCTTTTTTTTACCTGACAGGTCTTCACTCATTCAGAGTGTTGTGACATTTTGTAGCAGCAGCTTCCAGACAGCAGAGTGGCTGACATTATACTGAGCCGCTCACCTCTCTGCCCTCTCTATTAGCCCTCATGCAGTTCCTTTGCTGAAGCAGCGATGTTGATTAGGCCATTCATCTCAATCATAATGATTACTGTACTGCTTTATTCATTTATTGGACCAGAGTTAAGCAAAACAAGTTCACATTCAATGACAATATTGCTTTTTTTTTTTTTTTAGCCCTGCAAGCAGCTGAAATATCTCAGCCAGTGTTTGATGGATTGCCATGAAATTTTGTACAGACATTTGTTGTTCAGAGAATATAAATCTTCCTGACTTTGGTGATCCCCAACTTAAGCACCCCAACGAGGTTAACATTTGTTGTTTTCAGTGAAATTTCTGATTACTATTGAATTGTAATAAAATTTGGTTCAGGAATTCATGCTCCTGTCGGGATAATGACAGTGGTAAACCCCTGACTTAATTGAGCACCACCATGAGGGAAGATAAACAGATTTTTCTTTCTGTATCCCCCTCCTGGAACAATGCTAGAAAGGTCGGAAAGAGGAAATGGAACTGGAACAAGGAGACGAAGACTGAGAGGGGAACAGTTGATTCACAAAGCAACATAAATATGAAATCGGAAAGAAAAACACTGAAAGTGAAGACAAAGCAAGGTCTTTGTTGGAGTCCCATCCTCCTTCAGAAAACAACCGCTGAGCTCACGCATCAAGGGCTCTTGTCCCCCCTGGCCGTTCACACACGAGCACCGGGGCTGGACACCCATCCCATCCTGTCCCAGAGAGACGCATCGTCTGACATAGTTGTGGTGGAGGGGCAGGTGCTGTGTCCCAGCAGGATGACGGGAGGGAGGGACAATGTATGCAATTCCTGTCTGGCACACAGTCAGGATCTCACGGGAACAAGGCACAGGAAATGTGTGTGTGTGTGTGTCTGTGTATGTGTGCCCACGTGTGTGTGTATGTGTGTGCGACTATTGGGACTCTGCTCCCCACCTCTCTGAAAGTGAAAATCTGGTGAGGCAGCAGGCATAGGTGAAAAAAACTGCAGTGCTCTTGGACGGGATATAAGGTCAGCAGTACTCTATATGCACACACACACACACACACACCATAAATGCCTTTCAGCACGTCCGTTGTGAAAGTTAAGCGATCTGTTAGAGGCATATGACAACCCAGCAACACCTGCACAGACTCATTTATTTGGAATCAAAACATTCAATTAATACATGATAATATATTTAATGTCAGCAGATTGAATTCCAAGATGTTACTCAGCTGTTGAGTTCATAAATCGCTGCTGCTGTGTGTGTGTGTAAATTCACATATTAAAGTTTCAGCTCCACACTTTGACAGCCCCATGTGGTTGTTTGAAATCTTTAAGTGTTTGAACTTGTTACACTTTACATTCCTTCACTCTACCGGAACAAAGTAGGTCAGTGAGCTATAAGCTGTGCTCTTCACTGCCAAGTGAAGACAGAGGTCATGAGTTAACTGTTGTCCTAAATTTTTGCCAGCGATAGCTGAGGCTGGAGGCATTGATGTTTTGGGGTTGTCCTGCCGTCCCCTGCATCCATATTTTCACAGACAATGAATGAATGTAAACTGAAAGATAAATTTGACTGGTGTGCAGTGGCATACAACCGTATAGTGGTAATTCCAGTTGTAATAGTATGTGAGGTGGGCACTCGTTTTGGGTTCAAATCCACCAGGTGGCTGGGGCGTGGAGTTAGCATATTTTCCTATGCCTGTGGATTTCCTCTGGGGTCTCATAATCCAAAAACATGCAGGTCAGGTGAATTGGAGACTGTAAATCGCTCACAGGTGTGAGTGTGAATGTGGTCGTCTGTTTATATATGTGTGATAGTCTGGAGACCTGTCCAGGGTGTGCCCTGTGTGCTGGGATGGACACCTGTCCACCAGTAAAAGTGAGAGGAGAAATGGATGGATAGCAGTATGCACATGTACAGTACACAGTTGGTGCACATATAAAACTCTTTCTCTGCATTCCCAGTCTAAGTAAATAAGTGGCAGCATAGCTAAGACATTTAGAAATGATCCTCTGTGGTGCCAGGGGCTAAGTGGGAGCCAACGCGTAGGTGCAGGGTGGAGGCGATGTACAGCAGCAGGCGAAAGTAGGTGTAATCGCTGCTAAGTGTGAGAGCAGGAGGAGGCTCTGTGAGGTGTTGTGGGCCTGATTCAATAAAATCTCTGACAGCTGATGACAGACCTAATTTATCCAAGAGGATTTAAAATTCACCCACTGTAACGTATGCTTTTCTGGCTGCAGCACTTCAGCACAGCACAGGCTCTTCATAATTCCCAAAAGAGATTACATTTATTTTACAAGAATGTAAAAAATGTACAGTCATAATCATTTAATCATATGGAAATTATATTACATTCAGAAAAACGCATGATAGGTGCTGTATTACAACTCCCAGCTAGCATGTCTAACTGCATATCATTAGTTGAAATCCAATCTACATTGCAGGGTTTTTTTGCCACCAAAGTAGAAATCCATTTCATTAAATCTGTAATTTATTACCATAAATTTTATTTACACTAAGATGCATTTCTTAAGTTGCATGGTGTACATGTGTTCCTTTTTCCTCTTTTCCTTTCCTTACAGGAGAAAAGGCCTTTAATTCACAGGGTGGGACGTGTTTATGTTTTGGAATAAACAGGAAGAAGAACAGTTGGTGGTTAGAAGGAGATTGCAGTCAGCAATACTAAGCAGGCAAAGATAAACAACCATGTACAGAATCTTAAGAAATAAGAAATGAGGTGAACCAGGTTCTGGTTTAGACTCGCGCATTTGGTTGGGGTTGTAATTTTTTTGGCCCATTGAGAACTTTCTCTCTCTCTCCCTCTCTCTCTTTCTCTCTCTCCAACTTTTCCAATAATGATCATAATCAACCATCTAGCTCCAAAGACACATAATCATACGTGGTGGCACGTGTTTTACTTGTGGCAGGCTGCCACATATAAATGAATGTGTGGGGAACCCTGGTGGAAAAAGTCACAGGAAATGAACATAGCACTAGATTGTTTTGTCATGTGCACGTTCACCTGCTGTGCACAGGCCTCAAAAGTTGAACCCTTATAACACTATCATAAGCAAAACACTGTTTTATCACTTTAAAAACCCTAATTGGAAGCACAATATGTATCCTTAAGCTGAGGTCAGTTTCCTTTTGTTTTTCTTACATGGCTGCTTTATCTTGAGATCATTTTTACATAAAAGGCAGTACTATGTGGTACTGTATTTCATGCACACCCAGTCTCCACAATGAAAGGCTGCCCTATATTCCTCACATATAACACACACACCCACATACACACACACACACACACAGACCTGACAGATTACAGTTGGCATCCGTAGCCTAGATATGAAGATAGTCGCTGCTACAGCTCTTATCCAGAGGAAGTGGAGCTCAGCGGGGAGGCAGCCGGGGGCCAGAATGTAGCCAAGTCTCTGAGAGGAGAGGAAAGGGAGGATATTATCAGTGTCTCCATCTGTGGAGGGTGGCACAAGACAAGATGAGAGACACACCTTTCATTAACCTTCACCTTCCTCCTGTTGTCCTCGCATGTGTGTGTTTGTGTTTATGCGGTCAGATGGCAGATAAAACGCTGGCAGCGCAGTGTGTGGAAAGTTACTCCGAGATGGGTGTAAACCGTGCTCTTAGTCATACAGACATGTAAGATTTATCTTTACTGTATCTACATCGATCGTGTTCTGCTCATTTGTTTTATGTTACACGCACATTAGCCTTTTCAGATGTTCCATATGTACTATCCTACCGTATGTGTTGATTCAATTTACATTTAAATCCCACTTAAGGCTATTCAGAGACAAAACAAACAACAAAAGAAATCAAATGTTTATGTATTGCTGCTGTTTTACATAGATATACAGAGGAAAGGTGGCTACTGTGTTTGAGGATGCCTTTTCATTCATTCCAATGATTTTTCTTTTTTTTTCCACCAGCTTGGAGCAGGTTTTGTTCCAGTTCTCATGCCTAATTTTTAACAGTTCATATTATTTTGACAAGCTAGACAAAAACATATTTGTTTTTCGTTGACCTGAAGTGCAAACTATGACAACATCAATGTGTGTGTCATTTCTGCAGGTTGGAAAGAGAGTTTGGAGATGGCAACAATGAAGAAGTCAAGTAAGATACCATCTTCTTATCATCAATAGTTGTTCCATGGTTGTTTTTTTGCAGTTTTTTGTAATATCAGAACAAATGCTTGCATGTGATCAATACAATCTGCCATCTTGCTACTAGTGTTCACTTCAGTGCAATGCCCTTCATTAAGGACACATCCATGATTACAGCGGCTCAAAACTGTGAGCTTGTTCTAGATAGCACCATGTCATATATAATGAAAAAAAAAAGAACCAGAGCTAATTTGGTGTAAAGGTGGTTACAGTGTGCATCTATGGTTGTTGGACCTTGTAGATCAAATGTTGTTAATACAAAAGTGATTTGTAATTTTTAGTAAAAAAAATAGAATTCATTTGAGTTGGATACCGAATGCTGTACAGTAAGCGTACTGACCATATAACCACTACTGAGTAAAGATTCATGATAAATCCATCTGTGCCAAATTTCACTACCTGAGTGCACGGTTGATTCAGACATCAGACATGAGGCGGAAGTCCCACTAAGAGTCCCCCAGAGCCTGGAAGCCAGCCATGAAGCTCTGAGGCCAGTTTTGCATCAAAATGTGTTGCCCCATCATATTGTGTTCTCCCCCCTGTTAATGCAAAGCGGGCTTTGCTCAGGTTAAGGTCAGACGGAAACGCATTTGGACAGGGAAACAGTCTTCGACACAACACCTGCAACAGAGCTCTGTGGTCACTCCGTCAGCTTCCCAGCAAGTCAGTATTATTGCCCCCCTGTGGTCTTGCCTAGAACTGGCCTTTGGGCCAATCCTTCCACAATTATTGTGCATGGCAAAAAGTCTTTCTACAATTCATACTGTGGTCACTAAACAGAGTTTGCAATAAACCTGAAGATCATTCAAGAGTGTGTCAGACAATACAGAGTAATTTAGCATTTTATTTTCCAAAATGTTGTGATCTCTGCTTTTGTTTTTCATTCTATGTACTGTAATATGATGTAGTAGTGTTCTGCATCACCTCCGTACTGCATACTAATATTTACAGAGACGATATATATTCTGTGTTTGCTTTCTGTCCTACAGCTGTTTCCCATTGTAGTGTCCACTTCCCCGCACGCATCATTAAAGTTTCATCCCATCATATCCGCCTTAGTCAATGTAACTAATTCTGGCAGTGTTGACCCAGGCAGTGGTATTTTTCAGCAACAGTTGACCTTTGTCAGGCTGGAAGTGTTATGATGAGCAGACCTGTAGCTTAACGCTGGCTGACAGCCTTGTCATGTAAGATTTGATTGGTCCCAGGGGGTGTGTCAGACACTGACATGAAAAAGAGAAAAAAAAAGAAATTGGGTTGTTAACATTCATGAGAAATGATCACGATGTCAAAGGGAGAGCATCAACTTGTCATCTCTCCAGACAGCCCCGATCTATTTGACTGTCCGTCCCTCTTCTCTTCAGCCCCGCGCCATGACGACCTATCTTATCTGCTCTTTCTTTCTCTTTCTTTCTTTCTTTCTTTCTTTCTTTCTTTCTTTCTTTCTTTCTTTCTTTCTTTCTTTCTTTCTTTCTTTCTTTTCTTTTTTCCTTCCTTCTGTCCCCTTTCTGTCCTTTCTCCCTTCCTCCCCTCACTTGCTTCCTTCTTTCCCTTCCCATTACTTTTCTTCCTTCCTTCCTTCCTTCCTTTCCTCCTTCCCTCCCTTTTACTTCTTTTGCCTTTGCCTATCCTTCCTTACTTTCTTTCCACAATGCCTCCCTCTCTCCCTCCACTTCTTCCTTCCTCTTCACGCCCCAACACCCTCCCTATCCTTCTTCTTTCACTCACTCTCTCACTCTTCTTTCATCCCCTTTCCATTTCTTTGAGTCCTTTCTTCCTTCCTTCTCTAAGTCCCTCCCTTTTTATTTGTTTCTTTTGCCTCTCCTTCATTCTCTTCCTTCTTCCATCCCCCCTTCATGCCCTAAGACCTGTCCTATCATTCTTCCTGCTCCCTCCCTTTTATTTTCTTCCATTTCTGTTACTTTTCATCTCTCTGTTCTTTGTTCCCTCCCTTTTCCTATTCCTCTTCCTTCCTTCCTCCCTTCCTTCCTTCACTTGCTCCCTCCTTTTACCTTACTTCCTATTCTTTTTCTTCCTCACTTCCTTCCTTTTCCCCTTCTCTCCCTTTTTCTTTCTTTTTCTTTGTCTGCCTCTCCTTTCTTTCCTCACTGCCTTCCTCCACTTCCTCACTTCCTGCTGCATGGCCAAACAGCTTTCTTCTTCCACGTGCTTCCTGCCTTTCCATCCTTGCCTCCCCATTCCTTTTTTCAGTTTTCCTTTTCTCGCTCCTTTCTTTTTACTTTGTATTCCATTGCCTTTCCTTCCTCCCTTTTTTCTCCCTGCCTTCCTATCTTCCTTCACCCCTTCATACCCTAACAAACTTTCTACCTTCACTCTTTCACTTGTTACCTCCCTTTTCTTTCATTCCATCTTATTTTCTTCCCCTCTTTCTTCCTTTTCTCTTTCCTTCCCTCCTTTCCTTTGCTTTTCCCTTCCTTACTCTTTCCTCCCTGCCTCTCTACCTTCCTTCACCTCTCCACTTTGCTCTTCATGCCCTAACAACCTTTTCTACCTTTCTTCTTTCACTTGCCCCATCTCTTTTTCCTTTTTTCCTTCCAGTTCCTTTTCTTCCTTCCTTCTCACCCTTATACTTTCTTTTCCTTTGCTTGTACCTTCCTTCCTTTTCTCCGCTCTAGGGCTACAACAATGAATAGATAAAATCGATAATAATTGATAATTAAATGTGTTGGCAAAGTATAAAATGATCGATTTGTTGTATCACGCAATTATTATGTCACTTGCTGTATTGTGGGTCTATTTACGTCACATGAAGACAGAAGCGGAAGTAGAGAAGCCGATGTTTTGAGGCATGGCGTTATGCAAAACAAGGAAGTGTGCTAACTGCGAAATATGCAAAAGTGACATGGCATGGCACGGGAGCACGACCGTTATGATGCAGCATCTAACACGAAAGCATGTTGGAGTCATCATTTGAGTAAGGGTAAGTCTCGCCAAAAAACGACGTATGTTCAGTTTTAGAGTAAGGAAACGTTACGTTAGTTTTTGCAGTTTGCCAGATGTTGGATGATGTTTATGTTTAACTTAGCATTAACTTAATTCATTGTGTGACTTAGTCTTTACTTCAAATTAATGTTCTTTTTGTACAGCGCTCAGTCAGCTTATGCAGTGTTTAAATGTGCTATAGAAATTAACTTAAATGTTACATTACAATGAAGATGGTTATTTAATATATTATAAAATGTAAAAAACATTTTATAAAGAGATCAGAGTGACAAAAATAATGTTTGTTAATACAAATTGAGCAAATTTAGTAATAGGATTATAGTAATAGTAGTAGGATGAAATTATCAGATCACATCTACTCTTACTACTGTAATAATTTAACAATGAAAATGTGTCTTTTCTGTATTTCTCGTTGCAGAAAAAGCACCATGAGCAGCTTCTTGATGGGAAATGCATCATGCACTACACAGCAAGCACCTGTGATGACCGATAGCATCCTAAAAATGCTTTTCACAGACATGAGGCCTCTATCAATGGTGGAGGATGACGACTTCACTGCCATGGTCCATGCCCTGCATCCAGGTTATGTTCTTCCCTTAAGGACCCATTTAACAAAACTCATGGAGAGAAAATATGAAGAAACATTTCAAGAAGTTAAGACTGCAACAACAGCAAACTTGTCTCACCACTGACGGATGGACAAATGTACCCACTGAAGCATACCTTGGCATTACATTTGCACTGTTGTCAATGATGATCTGTTTTTGAATAAAGGGATGGAGAAAAAAAAATGCTTATTTTATAATTCTTTCTATTTGTATTTTCTAAAATCTGATTCATTGTTCAATCGAAAAAATAATCAACCGATAAATTGAATATCAAAATAAATGTTAGTTGTAAATGTTAGTCTGCTCCGTCCTTCCTTCCTTCCATTAAATATTCAAAATTTAACATTTCTACCTGGAAAACTGTCCAATCCAGAATCGTCTTCCTCCTGACAACTTTCCGCAGTCAGTTTGCAGCGGGATCCATATCAGCCCACAATGCACGTATGAGCATTATAAATAGGCAAAGTGGGAATAAGAATGCAGACATCCTGTAGATATGAATAACTACACCCACAAGAGACGTTTTGCATCACGATGCAGATCTCTCGGCCTGACGTGCGATGCTTAGTTTTAGCGTATCCTTGCTAATCAGCCACCTGTCCATCCAGAACCCTCCGATCAGTGGGCGGCCCAGAGCACCTGAGCTGCTGGCCCATTCCTACTGGCCAGAAGCTCCACTGTTGTGACTGTGGGGAAACATGTGACCATGCTTTAATGGGCAGTCTAAATCACAGGGCTGTCACTTTGTGCCTTCATTCAGATTAATGTGCACGCCGAGCGGCCAGGCATTAAGCCCCACAGGCCCTCTCAATGACACACCTCGGTGCTCCGTGGCTCTCTGCTGCGCACCTGCCACACAGATATACACACTGCAAACCCACACTGAGGCTTGTCATGCTTTGCTAAGAAGCGCTCAAAACACAAAGACACACACACACACACACACACACACACACACACACACAGCTTTACCAGGAAACACTAATAAACCTGCACTCTGAAAGCTTGGGAAGAGATGAAATGGAAAGAGTGAAACAATGGGAATGTCAGAGAGTCAAATGTATCACAACTGTGGTGTTCTCCAATAAAAACACATTGGCCTCACTTACCTCATCTCACCCTCGGTTAGCAGCTGAAACACACTTCCAAGGTTCCTCATGATTAATATCATTGGTTTCTCTTCAACTGTTCTGAAAATCTGAAGTTAATGTTTGACGTGATGCAAAAAAACTTGAATACTGAGTTTTCATAAGCTTTGGTGACAAATTTAAGTGTAAGAGGAGGTCAAAGAATACTAAAAAGACAAATTAATTCACTAATTAGCAGTGGTGGAATGTAACATAGTACTGTTATTCATATTATGCTTTTACTTCCCTAATTTGAATGCTTTAGTTACTTTTACAGATTTTGATTTTTTGCATAAAAAATATGAAATGAGTTTAAATGTCTCTGTTTTGTTCTAAAATAAATTACCTTACAGTTTATACAATTATAGCTGCAATAAGTAGTTGATTAAGTAAAATCATGTATAGAATTTGAAAAAAAGTAGTGGTTAAAGTAAATTTCAATGCAGGACCTTTTTTTTTTACCTTGTAACAGAGTACTTTTACAATGTGGTATTAGCATTTTTACTTAAGTACTGAAGGATCTGAATACTTCTCCCACCACTGCTAGTTAGTGTTTATATAGCGTGGATGGAGGCATTGGAGTGGGAGTATGTCTTTTCTATTTTGTCCCGACACTTTAATACATCATCACTCACTTAAAAAATATCTTTTTGAAACCAAGCTTTGAAACCCAGAGTATCAACAGACACCCAGAAGATGCGTCACCCAAAAAAATAAGATGCTAATTATTAGTTCTTGGGTTTGACAATGAATTGCTGCCTCTTTTTATTTTGCGGGAACAAGTTCTGTAGTGTCACCAGATGTTGCTGTTTTTGAAATGCTCATAAGTCAAACTGGTGTCTTCTCTCATTCACTTTCTTGGAGCTCAGGCTAATTCTCAACAGCATCTCACTAATTCTGATGAAAACAGTTTCATCAGCTGAAGGAGAGGAGAGATATGAGAGGATGTCCTGCCCCCATTTGGTTGCAGACAGAAATGCAGCACTCAGCACTGAGGAAGGGAGACCTCATATAGCACCAACACTCAACCCTCTTCAACTTTTCAGACATCTCCTTTGAAGTTAAATTTAGTATCATTCCCAAGCTAAGTGCAAAGTGTTTGATCACCCAAGTCTAACTTATATATCAGAGTATATACTGAATGCAGCCCGTCATTTCTCCAGGATTGGATTAAAGACCATTTTCATGGTTGTGATTCTAAGGTACATTATTGCACAACTGTGACTGTAAATGTATGATATGCCATTTTATGTATTTACTCAAAAAATATGAGGGCTTAAACTATCGCAAATAGCAACACATGATCTACTGGAGGAGAACTTGATATTTAGCATGAGCAGTGAGGGCCACCGTGGCTGACAAGATTTACAGTTATACCTTGGAAAGTCAAACTTTCTCATCAAAAAGCAAAAATACGACAAAACACCAAGATGCTTAGCAACAACATTGCCAAAACACCCCCTACAAGGATTTCAAGGATTATTGCTTTAATCCTTGTGGACCTGCTTTGAGGTTTACAATTTAATACTTGTCCAGCACCAGTGAAAAAGGGAAATAATGCTCAACTTGTTACAATGTTACAACTTATAACTCAGCTGCATGCCGATTCTAAATTTATTCTAGAATGCAGAAAGCCAAACTTATAGGCAAAACTGTAAAACTTCACAAACAAACAGTGGACTTGCCAAGGACCGCCTGGTCTACAAAAGATATTTTTCAATGAACAAGAGAAAATAACAGTCTAACTTTCCATGCAAAAACTGACATTTTGTGCCATTTTTGCCAACAAATAGTGAACAAAAAGTTCATAGACAGGCACACTGTCCGCTACAAAACAAGATTCTGTGGTTGACAAAAAACAAAAAACTACCATTGGGTTACGGGTTAGACAATACTTTATTTAAAAATAGCGTAGCTGCTAATAAGGCTCACTTAACTTGAACTTGCTTATTGTACATTATGTGTGCTTAACCATCATCCTACCATCATATTTAACAAGGCAAATACTGACTTGGGTCCCTGGGGCCCTCAAGACTACACTACTTTAAAACAACGAAATGTCAATGTATTTCTTCTCAAAACATTATAGTTACATCATTATTTTTTATTGTTAAAAAGATATTTTTAGGATAGTTACTGTGAAGTTACAGTCAGTTGACTTTGAACACTGTTGGTTGTCGACAGAGCACATGAGGAAATCTATTTGTCTCCTAGTTACAGTGTCACTCATTTTAAAGAGCACTAATTTAACAGAAAAAGAAAACAAATTATGTTAGATCATCAAAAAGAAATTGATTGACATAGTCATGAAAAACTGGAATGACAGAATAAAGGAAGAACAATCTCCAAGGCTTAAAAAAAATTAAGCCAACACAGTCCACAAACTAATAGGTGACGTCATAGTGAGTACGTCCATTATTTTTACAGTCTGTTAGAATTAAGCACCTGTGAGATAAGACAAAAAGTACAGGATGTGGGTTAAACTAATAATTACAATACACAAGGAGGTCCAGTGACACGTGAATACCTTATAGTAAGGGGGATCCTACCTAGTGGCCCTCAAAAGTATAGGGCCAACCCTGGGAGAGCCCGTTCAGAGTAATTTATGTGTAGAAGTCCTGGTAATTTTGGGTCCAAACAGCTTTTACTGTCTTGTAATTTCACTTCTTAAAAGCTGTACTACTCAATATTTCCATATAAAAAGTGGATCAAATAATCCTGGATAATATGAAAGATGTCACTCAGTTACACACTATATAGAAAATTTAAACGGTTCCCCATTTCCCCAAATCATTCAAACATCCTTAAGCACAATATTTATGTTGTTCTACCTGAAACTGTGCTAATGTTTAGGTGTTGTTACTTTAACTGCTCTCATCAGTGTTATTTCCAGCTGCAGAGAACTGTTTTCAGCAAAAAAACAAAACTGTGCACTACATGTTCAATACCTGAGGAACCTGAACAGAGATTTTCCACGCCTTGATCAGTCCAACAACACTTATGATTTACTGAAATTAGACAGTATTCAGTATTCACACAGTACTTTCTGTGGTCATGTGAGGCCACACATGCTCAATTACAACCCAGTTAATCCTTTAATTAAAAGATGTAAATAGTTTAATCCAGGCAAACCAAAGCCAAATGTTTTAGTCACAATAAATAAACATTTGGGCTTACAAGCCAAAGCTTCCTGCCCTTAAATATTGTAAACCATTTTTATATGTGACCATATTCTTTAGGCCTGCTGACTTTCTGTAGCACTGAACAAAAACAACAAAAGCAAGTTTTGAATATTTTAACAAACACAGAGAGAAAGCCCCGCACACTCTCGCTTTACTGCTGACTCATTTATTGAATGAATAAAACACTGTTTTCAGACCTTCATCAGGTATGATGGCAGCATCAGAACGTTTCGTCATACGTACAAATACAGACTGCCTCGATTTTTCTAATTATCCAGTCAGATGACTGTTGAGATTGATGATCACCTGAAAATGCCTTGCATCATCAGCCAGACAATAGAGTTAAAAAATTTCACAATAACTCACAATAAACATTAAATATAGCTACATGTAACCTTACATACCTCACGTCAAAACATAATAAGCGTCATCCTTTAACATCATGAACATCATCCTATAATAAATACCTGAGAGTTCCTCAAATGGTCACAGCAACATGGTCCAAACAACAAAAAAGTAATAGACCACTCCAAACTAGAGACAAAATACAATTAAGTGAAAGAAATGTATGTTAGTCTTAGATTTTGAAAAAGTTAGCCACTGGGATAAGTGTCCTTTTTTTAAACTGAAATAGTCCTTCAAACTGCCTTTTCCCAGGAACCAATCACTGCTTCTTTCCCTCCTACACTGAAGGGAGACCCCTCGCATTGTAACTGAACAGTGCTTGATTTTCATGGCATTGTTAAAGAAGTAATCATGTGGCATTTGCCAGTCTATGAATTGGCCTCCCTTGGTTAGGCCTTCATGTAATTTCCTGACCCCTGGCTGAGAGCAGCTCTGTATTATACCAATTAGAGCGCTGAGTCATATGTCACTGGCCGCCGGAGAATTCAGCCTCCTCCACTTTGGGTTATAAATTTACCTCTCGCCGTTATGCTGTCAAGGTCTATTGTCATTCTGCTGTTGACTGACAGCTGAAACTGATATGTTGCCTACACGCTGGTGTCAGGGTGGCATGCTGGAGTGTGTGTGAGGAGGTGAAAGTTCAGGGTTTAATCTGTATTATATTGTAATGGCTGTCATTCATCTCCTTCAATCACTTTTCTTTCTTTTTTCAATTAGTCATGCACCTTCTCAGGAATTGAAAATCCTGCAACAAAACAAGTAACTCAAATGTTTTCTTCAGTTTTCCCAGAGTACACATTGAGTGCAAACCAGACAAATGCTCTTTGCTCTTTTTAATATATACTGAGCTCTTTCACAGCAATGTCAGGATCCAGACCCAACCCCCCGAGGCTTAATTAGATTAATGGAAGAGATGGAGAGAATCTAATGACCTATCTCGCTGCATCACTGGACAGAGGAAAGATGGAGGGGCATGAAAAAGTGTGTCGCCACTCGCCTGCTTCCTCCTCCACTCACTCTCCTCTCTTCTGCCAGACAAGTCAATGGTCCTTGAGAAATGCTTGGAGATACATTACACGAAAACCCACGGCTGAGTCAAGCCCCGTCTGCGTCACAGTGCCATTTCGTTGGTCGTTCCCCAGTGTGACAAGAGGAAGCAGAATATGGGCTGAGTGGGTGGGCGATAGTGGTGTAATTTTATTCTTAACGACAAGCGAGCATATGAGTGTATTTGCAAGATAAGGGCTAAATGAAAACAGCCAAATATGCACAGATAATGAAAATGACAATGGAGAGAGATTTATGGGCGCACACAGTCATACTCCCCTCATGTATCATGCTGATTATGAAATCAGCTTAATGTATTCATGATGCAGTGTCTATATAATGTGGATTACTGGGGTTTATAGCAGAGTGCTGATATGCACTCCTGCTAATACAACAACAAAGTATGCAAAGTAAAAAGAAAATTGTTTTAACTTAAAAACATTAGTTTCAAGGCTGCCTTCGATTTTGTAAATGACTGAATTGAGAAAAGTTGAATTATATTAGAAATGACTTTAACTTGTCTTCTCAAATTCAGTCAACGGCCTGGACACTCACGTTTTTAACTTAGTTAACTAGTTTAACTAAGTTAACTAGTTTTATGTTATCACTGTTATCTCTGTCAGCACCCTGAGCAAAGTTAGTACAGCATGCAAGATTATGTTAAATAACAAAAAGAAACCGCTTACTCTCCGGGGCCACAAAGGTGGCCACTATGTTTCTGCAGTAACGCTGTCCTCGTGGCGGTTGGTCTACTCCAAATTTTGGGGGAAAATTTGGTTTTATTAATAGAGATAGCAGTCTTGGAATCCGTCAGCAATTAGGTCTGACTATTTGGAAACCAAAATGCTTAATGATACCAAGATCTTTTCCCATTTTCTTAACATTCTGCAGATATCTTTTTATGGAGATTAATAAAAGAGTAACTTTAAAGGGCTTACATTATGATCACTTCTCACACTTGGCCCTATTGATATAGTTAATCAAAAATTTATAGTAAGATGGTTCAGTAAAGTACATTATATGCTGCATTAAACAAAACGTTGGTTGAAGCATGAGGACTGGTAGCATTTAATCTACCATAAGTACAATGGTAAAAGCAGTCCGCATGCACACATGTATTCTGTATAGGCGGTCCTCTAGTGTCTCAGCCTGCTTTATTGGTCACCTGTAAGCCTATTGGGATCTTGTATGAGATGGTGATGGGCTTAGGTGTCGCTGTGGTGGTAGGGGCTGTTCTCTGTGCAAGAGTATTAGTGGTGCTAAAAGCAGTAATACCATCTGAGCCAACTTGGTTATGAGGGTGTGTTGCTTTAAAAGAAGGGAAGACGAAAACATAGACAGAAAGAAAAGAAAGGGTTAATTTAGGAGGGGGGGGGGGTCTTTTAGCTCCTACGGAAGCTGTATACTCCCTACAAAGTCACTTGCAAATGTCAAAGCAGATGCAACTTTAGGTTTTTGACATGTTTGGCAAGTTCAAGAGCATTCTCAGTGGCCCGCAGATGCCAGCGGCTTCGGGGACCCCTGCACCGGCTGCGGCTCCTGCTCCTGCGCCGGCTCCAGCTCCAGCTCCAGCTCCTGCTCCTGCTCCTGCTCCAGCTCCTTCAAAGGTAAAACTTGTTTGAAAGTAGATAAAACAGCATGCACTGTATTCAGTGAGTAAATCTAAATGTTCTTTATGAATTGTGAGATATTTTTTATTAATATTCTGTGTCTCAAAGGGTATTGGATTCTTCTATGATGCTCTTACAAGCGTTCAATAGCTTTTATGCTGTTCAGTTTGTGCCAGTAGCAGCAGTAGTTGCCAAGACTGAAATCGAGCATGACTGCAAAAAAAATGAAGTATTTTATCTAGCCTGTAATACAGCAAGTTTGGTTACATTTGTTTCCCCTAAGATCACAGCAGTGGCTTCTTATCTGCTCCTCCATCCATCCAATTGCTCAGTACCCTCGCCAACAAAGAATCAAATAAAATTGTTTCATTACATGGACCTCATTGAAATCGCTCATTACCCAACGGGCACTTTTAAATCCATTTCATCTCAAACACAGCTTGTTTTTAAAAGAGTCCATCAGGCAGGGGAGTCATTTGTCAAATGCTAAATTCACTTTTCTTTAAAAAGGCGCTCTAAATTAAAATGTCTCTCTAATGACCGTGGTTTGACTAATGAGGCCGAGCATCTGACTTTGTGGAAAATGTTGATTTGTCTTGTAGGAGGAGAAGCCAGCCGATAAGGGGAATGAAGACAAGAAAGTGGACAAACCGCAGGGTAAGTCATGACTGAGAAGGCATAGTATCTAGAAACTGAGATATTGTGTGTCCTTTTCACTTTTCTTTATGATGTTTCAAACTGAGTTTACATCTCTTGTACTATACCCTGGGGTCAAAAATGTATCCCATGTAGACTAGGTCTTAGAGGGAGTTCAAAAACTTGTCACTTTTAAAATGGCCAGCACTTACATGCAAGCTCATCAGTGTCTGCAGTTGCTCTCAAAGCATTTTAAATCCTTATTACTGTCATTCTTCAAACAAAAAGTTTGGGAGCTGTAATCAAGTTTGTGGGCTCTTGTGAGGCCGAGATATTGATCAGGAAGAAAATCAGATCATTAAGACACCAGAGAGGCACACAAAAAACAGACACTGAGGTTGACAGGTTATTTATATGAAAAGTTCACGTTGTTCGACTTTTCTTGAGCTTCTTGCCTGTCTGAACATTATTGTCCCTGCTCTCTGACGTCTATAACATAAATTGAATGTCAGTGACTTATTGATTGTGTTGCTCTCAGTTTCGACACCTGTCTTGGGGAGATGTTAGCGTCAGGGGGCGGGTCATTCATCTACTGTAGGTCCTGTTAACCACACTTTGTGTCTTTCTCCTCTACAGCTTGTGTTGTATTATTCTATCCTATGTAAATATAAATGGCTCATTCTAAGGTAACGAAAACACAACCACTCTTAGATTCAGATGATTGAACACTAAAGAAAACATACTAATTGTGTTATATTCAGTGTCTGCCAAAATTTCCTCTTAAATCCTACACACCGAGCCAGTGCAGCACAGATGCCAAAAGAAAGGATAAAACAAATATGTTTTGTTCAATTTAAATAGAACTCTGTCATCCATAAAATGTGTTTTTTATTATAATTCCCTCCAGAATAATTGATACTGAGTTTATATAGCCACCTGTCACTCTGGGGGAAATGTTTGTTCCTTTGAACTCTTAGAAACTGCCAGATGCTTCACCTTATTAATAATAATAATCTCTGATTTTGCTTTAGCTAGCTTTTAAGACTTTTGTTAAAAATCATAATATCTTGTGTAAATTTGATTTCACTTGGTAGTGTGTTACAGAGACACTTAGTTAAATAAGTTGATGAATTTTAAAACAGAAAATAATAAAGTGGAAGGCTTTAAAAACATTCATTATAAAAATGAAGTCTGGAGAAGATTAAATGTAATTGTGATTGTTCCACTTTCTCAGAGTCATCTCCGGCCCCGGCCCCAGCAGCAGCACCTGCTCCAGCTCCAGCTCCAGCAGCGGCCCCTCCAGCCGCTCCGGCTAACCCTGATCAAGCTGGACCTGAGGGGTAAGACCCACATTGTTTATTCAACAATCACGCCATCATCATCACCAAGTGTTTTTCCTACCTGGTTTGTTTGCGGACATTTAATTGCAGGAGGGACGTTAGATATAGTATATATAGCATGGACAATTAAAGAGAGTAGATGTTGTGTATTTATCCCTTGAGACTCCAACCTCCACTTTAGCATAACACACGCCTGCCAAGACACTGACACCACAAACCAGTATCAGATTAATCACCCAATGGACGCTAATTAATCAGATTCCCTGGAATGATGGCAGAGGGAGACAGAAAGCCTTTAGAGATGAGCGCGGCATGTGAGATCTTTATCCCCTGGTGCAACATGCATATAAGGAGGGAGATGACCTGAGAGTGGATTAAAAGCTTTGCAGCTTTCAAGGTTTAAGAAGCTCGCCGTGGCTGCTTCTGGCCCAGCAATAAAAAAAACCATGAAGGCTGATCCTCCCAGTTGTAAACACACATAACTTTACCAAATGAGGAGAAGTGTTGTACATGTTGAATCAGTGGCTCATGAAAGAGCGGTGGTGAGAGCGAGGGGCATTGTGTGGAGCACGGTTAGACGTGTCAGCCGTCAGCTTGAGATATGTGTGGAATAAATAGCCTTCAGGTGTCAAGAGTTCAAAGCTGATGCAAATATACTGTACTCTACAGCAGGGCTAGGCTGTTATAAGTATGCTATAAAAGGCTTTTGTGCACCTCTGCTAAACCCGTATTATTAATCACGATTGCATAATGTCATTGGTAACAGCCATTTGACACAGGGTCTGTTTTTCTTACAGCCTTACAATACATATGCTCAGAAAGACTGTCCCTCAGTGAAGGACTGGAGGTGTTACTTGATTGCATAACTTGGCTGATTAACCCTTTAACACCTGGATTAATGTTAGTTTTCTTGTGCTGTATTTACACGCCTGTTATCAGCAAACCTCTGAAACCTGAGAAATTGTTTTGATTTATTTGAAAAACATGGGAAAAAACATTATGAGCAACTTGGCAAGAGACTGCAGTCGAAAAATTATTTGAACTTTTCGACTGCAGCCAAGCATCTCACTCACGTTTAAGTTGAGTAGTAACGACATTCTATAGCATGTCAAAGGAAAGGAAGTCGTGTCCCATTTACGTCTTCTTGTTTGGCTTGCTGTAAGCAATTATAAAACCATTTTACTGTCTCTGTCTATTTGTTTAAGTGCTTATGCACAATATGTTTTCAAATGTTACCAAGCTTCAGGCAGTTACGATGCAGTGATGATTTACAATGTCTTGACTTCAATACATGTGGCTCCTTCTGTCAACTGTGAGTACTGCTAGATTGTGTCCACTAGGAGGCAGCACATGAGCACAGATGTGCCCGTCCTCTGAGGCTGAAGTTGTCTGAGACTGAATCAGCTGAGCCTTTCCACTTAAAATGTCAATTTCACAGCAGAATTGTTTTTATTTGGCAGAACAAATCACAATTGTTACGCCAAGGCATGTTTGAAAGCAGCCCCTGTAGACATGAAATAACAGATTGATGCCACAGCTGCTGGTTTTACTGAATTGGCCTTTGTCTTTTGTTTAAAGTGTTCATTAGTTAAATCAGCCTCAGAAGTGTGGTTAGTTTGTTGAAATAAACTGTTTGTAGCTTTGTTTTTATACATACATATATATA